>NC_133536.1:108541137-108841137 GCF_048544455.1 Silene latifolia | reverse complement strand
TTTAAATGCAGCGATTAACAACAGAGACCACACAAGCACAAGACCTAATATGACAATTACTATTCCTTCATAATCATGGATTCCCTAGTCTTAGCAAAAGGGAATTAGCTACACATTACTATCGATTCAACAACAATAACATATAAATAATAGGAATCAAACATAATAATAATGAAAATGAAGAATCAAATAAACCGTAATAAAAGCGATGAGAGGAAGATAGAAACAAAATGATAATTGCGATTAAGAAATAAAAGGAGAAATAATACCGAATACAAATCCGAATCCGAGTAGAAAGGAGTAGAAGAAGAGTAAAATGAAGAAGCAGTAGAAAAAGATAAAGTAAAAGTGAATAATCAATCCAGAAGAGTTACGCAGTCTACTGTATTTAGTAGCATACGAAAATCTCCCCCTTAGACCTAATCCAAAGCTTAATTACAAAAGCCCATACGAAATTGGGCGGAAAAACTCTTATACGGGCCAAACCACTCGATCGAGTGGAAATAAACCACTCGATCGAGCAACTAAGCGACAAACCCTTCGATCGAGTGGCAATAAACCACTCAATCGAGTAACTCCTTGTATTGCCTTCTCGATTGGATACTGAAACTGCTCGATCGAGTAACCTTCAGTATATAAAGCATTCGATCGACTAGAAAAGTAGTCGATCGAGCTATTTTGGCACGTTAGACACTATGACACCTTTCGAAACCAGCTTACGCATCTTCAAAGTGATAGATTCCAAGCTCCGGCTCCTTGTTCTCCATAAATGCATGCAAATGGGACGAATTTAGGCTCGATTTATCTCCTCTTTGGTTTATTCCTGCAATTTACACAAAACGAACCAAAGTAGAATATTCGGGGGTATTTGTAGCTAGATGCCACGTAAATAATACAGAAATGCATGTAAAAATGAGGTAAAAACCTTATATAAAATACACGCATCAATTAGAATAGATTATCCTTTAATCTTTCTACAAAATTACACATTAATATTTCCTTAATTATTGTTCAAGGATTCTTATTAATTATTGGGTAATTGAAGATTAATTGGGTTATTATTGGAGAATTGACAACTCTTCATCAATCAATCAAGTTTTCTTCTATTATTCTTTCCTTTCCATTTGTTCATCTTAAGTTTGGTATAATTCCTTTACTCTTTACTCTTTATTGCTTATTTCTTCACTCTTTTATCATGTTCATACTTGTTGTGATGATTGACACCATTGATAACATGTCTTCCATGATAATGAGTGAATAGTTACTTAACTAGGATTAGTGGGGGATTAAGGGAGTTAATCATGGGATAGATTTATGTTTAATGGGTTCTTATGAATGCTTGCTTATTGTTCTTCAACTTATGCACATGTCATGTTTGATGAAATGCTTGATTGACAACCTAGCATGTTTCTCTTATCCTTTCAACAAGATTTGTAAGATATAAACCAACTCAAGCCTTGTTAGACCTTGCATAGAGTTGAATAGGGAAAACCGAAATCGACTTGTAGGTGTTGTAAAGTCTTAATCGAGTCGGCTCCGAGAAGTAAGTTTCCCTAGGAATTGGTTTGTTAGACCGTGCATGTAGTTTAATGGGAAGAACTAAGTCGATTGTAGGTGTTGTAAAGTCATGAATGACTCGGCTCCGGGACCCAAATCTTCCTATGAATTATAAGACATGAACTAACTTAATTCCAACAATAATAATTGCTTGCATCCACATAAATCATTTATGCTATCTTACCATGATTCCCTTATGATCCCATGACACCCTAGTATCTTTATTAATTGTTTACATCTCTTAATTTATTACTTGTTTTACATTATTGCTTCTATTAGTTTAGACTCACCAACTCTAACCCAACCAATTGTGACAACCCTAAGTGCAACTATAATTAGATTGAACAATTTTAGTACCCCCGTCCTTTGGGTTCGACCCCGACTTGCTTGCTATGCTTGTAGTTAGGTATAAATGTGTTTGAGAGCGGACAACGACACGCTCATCAGTCATGTTGAATTTTCACACACACATGTGTCGTGTCACACTTTATTTATTGAAACTCACGTTTGTGTGTCTGTGTAATTGTCACCTATTTCCGGGGTGACCTTTGTCGATCTATATGATATTTTCGATTATATAGGGAGCAGGTTAAGTACATGTTTTGCTTGTTGACGTCATCGGTATTTGGGCCGCGCTTTGGACTCGGAGTCGAGTAGTGTAGCATGGATGACATAGTCATAGACGAGTTGTATTTCATTCATTTATTAGTCTATGTTTGTAATAACTAAACTTGTTATTTATTTAATGATGTTTCTTAATTGTAATTCCGATTTCACTGCCTCGGGAAACCGAAACGGTAACATTTCCTAATTACCTTGGCCGGGAAGGGGGTGTTATAATGCCATACTCGACCGAGTACCAACAAGATCGGTCGAGTGCTAATACTCCAGAAGCCAAACTCCAATCACCTGATGACCCACTCGGTCGAGTATCCCCCACTTGACCGAGTTCGATAAACACAAAAACCTATGGTATTACAGTATTCCCTCATTAAAAATGAACTGCGTCCTTGAAGTTCACACCCATACCTACATAGCATCCATACATACCACTCCACAAACCAACACCACTCAACTCTCATCCTCCCATCTTGACACTAACTCACCCAACAACGCCTACCTCCGCTCACAACATAGCAACAACCATATAATAGCCCACCTAATTCCATAGTACGATCGAATACCAACAACACCAGTGCCGCCAATTTTGTCTTACTTCCATACCGCTCACTAGCAAATCCAATACCAACACAATCCACCAAGCATGATGTTACATTCTACCACCCATAAAAAGAATTTCGTCCTCGAAGTTTACTCACACTCATAAGCGTCACGACCAAAACTGATGGTAAGCGAGTCGTTGTTCACTCAATCAAACACATTTATATTCTCAACAAATATCTTGTTAGCGTTTAAGTCGAGGTCGATCCACGGGACGATGTGTGTTGGGTTCTATGTCTATCTATCTCAATTTATGCTAGTGTCACAATTATATGGGTTTGAAGTTGTGTTCTAAACTACGACAAATACAAATAAACAAATTAAGAACAAGAAAAGGAAATAGAAATGGAGATGTAAACAAATGATAAAAGACACTAGGGGATCATGGGATCATAGGGGAATCATGGTAAGATAGCATAAATGACTCACATAGATGCAAGCAATTATTATTGTTGGAATCAAGTTAGTTTATGTCTCACAATTCCTAGAGAGTTTTAGGTCCCGGAACCGAGTCGATCAAGACTTTACAACACCTACATCGACTTAGTCCTCCGTATTCAACTATATGCATCGTCTAAAAAGCCTTGAGTTAGTTTATATCTTATAAGTCTTGTTGAAAGGATAAGAGAATTATGCTAGGTTGTCAATCAAGCATTTCATCAAACATAACATGTGCATAAGTTGAAAGTACAATAAGCAAGCATTCATATGAACTCATTAAGCATAGATCCCCTTAATTACTCCCCTAATCCCCAACTAACTCTAGCTAATAGACTACTCACTACACATCATGATTATTATGCTAGCAATGATGTCAAACATCACAACATAAATGAACATGATGATTAAGCAAGATAATAAACAAGAGATTAACAAGTAAATAAAAAGGAATTAAGAATGTTACCAACTTGGAGAGTAAAGATGAACATAAATAAAGAAGAATCCTTGAATAAAGATGGAGACTTGTCATTTAGTCTTCAAATACATACGCAAGAGATCCAAATGTAAATAACTTGAGATGAACAAAGGAAATAAAAGAACAATAGAAGAAACCCTTTGATTAATGGTGGAGAGTTGTCAATTCCCCCATACAAACCCAAGAATTCCTTCAGTACAAAGCTAGATCTAAGATTGTTTGAGAAATTATTGAGGAAATATTAAAGTGCAATTTGTGGAATGATTAAATATTAATCTATTATAATCTACTCCTAATGAGAGCTTAATCTAATCTAAGGGAACTTAGCCTCTACTAAGAGGGCTTTCTCCTCTATTTATTACAAAGAAGGTTTTTTTTTTGGTGAAATGTGAGTAATATTATAACTGAACAAATAATTACATACGTAGCAATTTAGCGATAACTCGCTTGACAAAAACACAATAAGCACAACAAAAACACTATAGAGCCAATGCCCCAAACAACTACATGCCTATCAGATAGAGCCAACTCATGGCTTGGGGTTCTGCATTTTGTCCAAGCTTGAAGGCAATTCGTCTTTTTGCTTCCTCTTTGATGCTCTTTACAACCAGGTCTGGCCTGAGTATCTTCCCATTCACTCGAGCATTATTTCTTTGGAGCCAAGTATGATAGAAACAGGCATTCAATACCATGGCCAAGGTTTTCCATTGGACAGATTTTATTCCCATATCTGCTGAGCTTCAACAGTAGGCAGTTGCCTATATAACCAATGTTCAACAAGTGCTATGATCCTTTTACTATACTCACACTCAAAGAAGAGGTGTTCAACTGATTCAGGTTGACTGTCACAGAGGCAACAGTGGTCATCTGCATAACACCCAAACTTGAACAATCTGTCTTTAGTATTCAGTCCCTTATGCATAATAAGCCATGTGATCAGAGAGTGCTTAGGATTATTCCAGTTATTCCAGATGACTTTTGGCCATTGTTGAGTAACATGAGTTTATCTTAACCAGACATAGCCTCTACTGATGGAGTATCCCAACGAATGGGACCTTCAAGTACCATTGTCAATGCCATCTTTCACAAGTTCTTTCACTTTGCAAATGCTTTTCCATGACCAAGTTGCATCAGATTTTAGGGTGTATGAGTGCCAATCGTGGTGCTTGAGATAAAGCTGGTTAATCCATCAAATCCAGAGCCTGTCAGACTTACAGTAAATCTAATTAACTAGCTTAGCTATATCTGCAATGTTCCAAATATCTGCTTTCTTAATCCCTAGTCCCCCTTCCTTCTTGGGTAAGGTTACCTTATCCCAGGCCACCAAGGGGACTCTGTGATATTCAGAGCTGCTATCCCACAAGAGGTTTCTACATATTCTTTAAATTCTATGAATAACACTCTTAGGAATGATGAACATAGATGCCCAGTAGCTGTACAAAGTATTTAGGACAGAGTAGATAAGTGTTAACCTGTCAGCATAAGAGAGATTTTATGCACCCAGACTTCTTATTCTGTTAACCAATTTCTATGCTAAGGTATTGCATTCCTTCCTTGTGAGCCTGCCAGCCTGTATAGGGACTCCCAAATACCTGCATGGCATGCTTCCTTCAGAAAAACCAGTGACATTCATAATATCAGTTTTCAATTGTTCTGTCATTCCATTGAAATAGACCTCATATTTGTAGTTATTGATGTGACTCATATTTGAGCACATTTAGTCCTCGAATTAACCTCGTTCCTATGCTTTATAGTGCATAATTGGGTCATTTACTATCTTTAGTTTCCCATTTTGCATATTCTTTGAGGTTTTGTCCCCTTGGTAGGAAAGGAGTGCTAACCTTGCATTTACATGGCGAAATGGAGCTAAATTGATCGCATCTAATGACCAAGCATCAAAGAGAAGACGATACAAGAAGGCCTATGTAGATAATAAAGTGAAATGGGCAATGACGAAAGGATCCTTGCATCCCCGGAATGATCCTCGCGGATTATGAAGGAGGAAAAGAAGAGAAGCAGTCTGTCGTGGGATCCGAGCGGATCACAGACAATCCGAGTGTCTCCAACCACCACCATCCGAGCATCCCACAACCAAGACGCTCGTCTTGCAGACAAAGGATCCGAGCGTCTTCCAGACAATCCACTCGGATCACAGCCCAGAGAGCCCGTGCCACTTCCCAAGACGCACGGATCGTGCCATGACTAGCAAAACGGAGATGCTCATTTCCTTCGAGAGGAGCATTTCCTCAACTTTTCTTAAGGACTTAATAGTCATTTAAGCCCTTAGTAACCCTAATTCTTGTACCTAATCTTTATTATAAATACCCCATTGTACTACTTAGATTAGCATGCTCTCTTAATACTTTCTTAATCAAGTTCTAATCATTCCTTAATCTTATAATCAACTCTTAATCTAGTATTAATACAAATCTCAATACTTAATCTTTCATTAATTTCTCTATTGTTCTTCATTTTATTTTTAGTAATTAGAAGATTATTTGGGTTTATTTGGAGGATTGACAACCTTCCATTAATCATCAAGTACTTCTATTATTCTTTGCTTTATTATTTGGAATCATCTTCATAGGTATAATTCTCTCTTATACTTGTTAATTATTGTTAATCATTTTCATTTATTCATCATGTTTTGCTTTGCTAGTATGATTGACAACCTTGTTAGCATGTTAAACTTGATAATGAGTGAGTAGTTTCCTTAACTAGGGTTAATGGGGAATTAGGGGAAACCAACATGGGGATTGATTCATGCTTAAATATAATATGTTTTCATAATTAATTTGCTTGCTTGTTGTGATTTCAACTTATGCACATGTTATGTTTGATGAAATGTGAGCCTATGAATCCTTGAATTTTTTACCCATCACTTATCTTTTCAATGAGACTTGTAAGCTTATACACCAACTCGAGTCTCATTAGACCATGCATATAGTTGGATAGGAAGGACTAAGTCGACTTGTAGGTGTTGTACAATCTAATCGATTAGGCTCCAGGACCCAAACCTTCTTAGGGATTGTAAGCTTATACACCAACTCGATCCCATCACAACAATAAGTGCTTGCATCTAGTTGAGAACATGTTTGTATGATCAACTCCCATGAATCCCCTATGAACCCATGACACCCTAGTGCTTTTAATCAATTGTTTACATCTCATTTTAATCATCTTGCCTGTTTACATTACTTTGTTTTTATATTGTTGATTATTTTAGTTGACCTCCTATCTCAACCCAAATTGTGACACCTAAGACACGACCATTTACACTTGAAAATCCTACATCAATACCCGTCCCTTGGGATCCGACCTTTACTTCCCTCTTTACTAAGAGTAGTTTGGGAAGTTATAAATATTGTTTTGGTTGGTAGCTTTTGACGATGAAGTTTTGAACCGGACCAAAAATGGCGCCGTTGCCGGGGACGGTGTTAACTTGATTTGATTTTCATTAATTGTTTTTAGTTGTGTCTTTCTTTACCTTGGGGAAGTCAATCTCCTCAAGGTTGTTCTAATTGTTTTCAAGTTGTTTGATATTTTGCATGTCTAGGAGATCACAAGCTAACTTGTTACCCATTGATCTTGAAATTGAAAGAACTTTGACCAACAATAGAAGACTTGCTAGAGGTACTTTAAGAGGTATTGGAGAAATTGTGGACATTCAATCCAATAACATTGAGTTTATCAACCCTTTTGCAAGAGAAGGAGAGGATAACCCAATACAAAACCCACCACAAAACAAACCCACAATGCCTAAATTCTCATCACATTCCGTACCAACCGAGGAGAACCTACCAAAAGGTACTCCTACACCACAACATTTAACCGGTAATTTCATTGCCAAATCCGCACTCATACAATTAGTTGAGAGAAGTCAATTTGGAGGGATGCGTAGTGAAGACCCTCACTCACATATGAAGACTTTTTTTTACTATTGTGATGCGATTTCTCTAACCGGAGTTACTCAAGACCAAATCTGATGGGTCTTATTCCCTTTTTCTTTCATTGGTACCGCGAAACAATGGTTGAAAAGCCTAGACAAGGCCACTCTTGGTATTGATTCTTGGAAGAAATTGGCACTTGCTTTCTACAAGAAATTCTATCCTCCGGAAAAGACTAACATGTTGAGAGCCCAAATCATCGGGTTCAAACAAAGGGATGAGGAGTCATTGTATGAAGCATGGGAGAGATTCAAGGATACTTGTCGTTCTTGTCCACACCATGGATTTAGCGAGTGGTTCCTTGTGTAACAATTTTTGAATGGTCTATATGAAGACTCCCGAAACATTCTCAACTAGTATTGGTGCCCGGCTTCGCCCGGGCTACCTCTACTTACCATTAATTTTTTTTTTCATTAAATAAAATTACTTAAAGTTGCATAACCCATAAATTTATCAATAATATATTTTTCTTATAACATATCCTAAATTTACGATGAAATAATTTTGAGACAAATTCACTACTCCTGTTATTAATATTTTACTCTTATTAATGAAACAATAGTAATAACATTTCACTGCTAGCTCGTAATCATTGTTAATTTCACTACTCCCGCCGTAATTATTGTTACTGTCACTACTGCCGCATTAATATTGATAATTTCACTACTCCCGCCGTAATTATTGTTACTTTCACTATGAGTGATTACTATCATATAACTATATGCATTAAATCAAATCGAAAGAATTATGCAATATTATATATTATGGAATCTAACTTGAATTATTTATAACCTACTTATTATATTTTTGTATGTTAAATAATTAACATCTCTATACATCTAATAAACTATAAAGTTTAATAAAATTGCATGGATTTTAAATTTAATATACAATTTTATGATGATACATAAATGTGCATGTTTATACTAATTAATTATTTTATTTTAAGGAAATTGACCATCTTCTAGTCTTCTATAAATATTTTGGAAAATTACCATGCATCTTCTCTCTTTTAGTCTCCTTGAAATTAACCATTTTAATTAATTGTTTTATTTTAAGAAAATTGACCATCTTAATTAATTATTTTATTTTAAGAAAATTGACCATGTTTAGGAAAATTACCAAACTTCTATATAATTTAATTTTAACCCAAACTATATTATATTTGCATTGAGACCCCTTAATCGGGTCCATCACACGGTGCTATTGATTTAAAACTATATAGTATAATTAATTTGTATAACTTTCTTTAATTACATTAAAGTCCCTTGGTTTCTGGATTTAATATATAGTATTGATATGGGATCCAATGGTATGTTTACCGAAGTTGATGACAATCAAATATGGAACAAAATTGAGGAAATGGCGGTCCATAACTCGCAATATAGTAGGCCTCGGAAGGCTACTAGAGGAGGAAAGCATGAGGTGGATTCCATTACTCAATTGGGTGCTCAACTAAGTGCTCACATTTACACCATTAATTTGAAGTTTGAGAAGGCCATGGCTAAACTTGAAGAGGCCTCCAAATCACCCAAACAACATGTTAATACTATGGTGGCATCATCCTCAATTCCAAGTGGAGTATGTGAGAGTTGTGGAACTTTGGGACATGACCAAAGTGAATGTAGGGGAACAACTGAACAAGTGAATGCTTTCCAAGCGTACAAGAGTGGCACCCCTTATTCCAATTATTACAATGAGAATACCAAATTCCTTCCCAACCTTTCATACAAAAGCCAAAATGTTCAAAACCCTCAACCAACATACACCCCACCTCCAATGAGAAATCAAGCTCAAAGACCCTTTTACCAAAGCCAAGGTTATCAAAATCAACCCTCTTACAATCAATCCAATGACCAAGGTTTTGATGTTCAAAAAGCGGTCCTCCAAATGCAAAAGAACCAACAAGAATTTTTCACTCAAATGCAAAAGGATAGCCAAGCAAAAGATATCACCATCAACAACATACTAGCCCACACAAAGATGTTGGAAACCCAAATGTCTCAATTAGCATCTTCTAGCTCTCAAAGACAAAAGGGGCAATTACCACCTCAAAGTAATCCCCCAAGACATGAGTCGGTGTGTGACACCCCCATACTCCAAGTGCCTTACTAGGACCACTCAGGTATAGGAACGTCACAACCTCGGTTACCCGAGGCAATGATAATCACAAGACAATAAAGAAACGTACTTTAAAAGTAAATATAGTTTAAGTGATTACATGTCTCAAACCAAAACTGTTAAATGAAATACAACCAAACCAAAATTGTCTGCTAACAAAACTGATCAACTAAAGGATATCGCCTGACACAGCGGAAGACTCTTCTAAGTGCAAGTGATGACTCATCCCAGCTAGCCCATATGCATCATATCAAACCTGCTCAATAACTGCTCACCATCCCCGAATGGATCACCACAGTTTTTAAAACAATTAAACGAGGTTAGTACTAATTACACAATACAACCATTATGAAACAATTGCCAAACAACTCAATCAACACATCAAAACCCCAGTCTCCGTTACCAAACTCCACACAACTGACTACACACTAAAGTGTGTAGCCCTGCCAGAGTACCCATCGCAACAGATACTCCACACCGTCAGTGGGGGACCACAGTTGTTCCCACCTAAGCCCTGCTCATCTCCATCGAGCGATAAACCCATGTTCATTAATGTGCACATCCCTTCTGTGGCGGGTTCCACAGAAGGCGAATCAAGGGCGTGAAGCCACTACCGCAAGTGACTCCACTCAGCCTGGGACGCACCCCGAAGACCACAGACAGATACAACAACAATCAACGATATTAATCAACAATACAACCGACAACATAACCAACAACCGTCACAACCACCAACAATATATTTTAACAATAATCACAATGAAACAACCAAACACATCATGTAATTAATACTGAGTAGGGAAACCCTACCTGGAATGCAATCATAGAATCAGACGATCTAGCAGCTGTCTCAAAACCTCTCTTCTATGAACCCTCCTCCTATACATACATTCATACAATTACTACTACAACAATACAAACCATAAAAACCCCCCACTTCCCCAAATTAGGGTTTAACCAACATTAACCAATTGCTATAAAAATGATACGTAGAACTTACCCTTGACGCAAGGATCTCAACGGTATAAAGAACAAAGGAAACCGACACCTCTAGCTCCGGGATTTGCTAATAATGCGGAAGAACAATGCAACGTAACTTGAAATCTCTCTTAATAGTGAATTAGGTTTTGTAAAAGTGTTTAAAGAAGATGACGAAACTTGTTATATATTAATCCACGTTATTAACAAAACCCGTCAAATAACACCCGTAACCCGACTTACTTGATCGAGTAAGTCTCGTACTCGATCGAGTGCCACTTACTCGATCGAGTGCCAAGGCTACTCGATCTAGCACCCTACAGGCAGACTACTGTTTCGTATACCAAACATACTTACTCGACAGAGTAAGTCCCACTCGATAGAGTACCCAGAGACTTATAAAATTGTAGTATTACAGTCTTCCCTCCTTAAAAAGAAATTCGTCCCCGAAGTTCAAACCACAACAAAACAAAAACACACTAACACTCTCCCGACACAACAACAAAAACAAAACTCAACACAAAACTCCAAAACATACTTACCAACCAAACTCAACCCGACTCAAACAACTGCTAGCTATATCAAAATCAACATAAAAACATGTAAAAACTCTTCGCGACCATCTCCTAGCCCCCGAAAAGAAACAAGGTTATGTCCCCGTAACCATACATACCTTATCAAAAAGGGACGGGTACCGCTCCCTCATAGCCTCTTTCGCCTCCCATGTAGCCTCCTCAACCTCATGATTAGACCAAAGAACCTTAAGCAACACTGTCTCACCATGTCTAGTTTTCCTAACCTTTCGATCAAGAATCTGTTTAGGCACCTTAAGATAAGACAAGGACCCATCCAACTCTATGTTCTCTACCTCTAACACATGTGACAGATCACTAACATACTTCCGCAGCTGAGATACATGAAACACCTTATGTACCCTATCCAAAGCAGACGGTAAAGCCAACCGATAAGCAACCTCACCCACACGGTCTAAGATCTCATACGGTCCTATGAACTTCTGGCTCAGCTTCCCTTTCTTACCAAATCTCATGACCCCACGCATATGAGACACTTTCAAAAGAACCTTGTCCCCAACCTGAAACTCTATATCCCGTCGATGTAGATCAGCATAACTCTTTTGTCGATCCTGGGCCGCTCTCATCCTCTGTCTGATCAGCTTGATCTGCTCTACCATCTCATGTACCATCTCTGGTCCCAAAACCACTGCCTCAGCACTATCGTCCCAACAAATCGGACTCCTACATCTCTTCCCATATAAAGCCTCAAATGGCGCCATGCCAATACTGGTGTGATAGCTGTTGTTGTAAGACAACTCAATCAAATCTAACCTTTGTTCCCAGCTACCACCAAAATCCATAACACAAGCTCGCAACATATCCTCAAGAGTCTTGATGGTCCTCTCAGTCTGGCCATCTTTCGCAGGATGAAATGATGTACTCATCTTCAAGGTAGTTCCCAAAGACTCCTGCAACTCTTTCCAAAACCGTGAGATAAACCTCGAATCTCTGTCAGACACTATATCTTTAGGCACCCCATGTAATCTCACCACATTCTTTCGATAAGCCATAGCTAACTGTGCCTTAGTGCATGTATCTTTCATTGTCACAAAATGAGCTGACTTGGTCAGTCAATCCACTATAACCCATATCATGTTGTTACCCTGTTGACTATTCGGTAAACCCACGATAAAATCCATAGAAATGGACTCCCACTTCCACTCAGGTACCTCAAGAGACTGAATCTTACCTTGTGGTCGACGCTGCTCCCCTTTCACTCTCTGACATGTCAAGCAATGAGCCACGAACTCAGCCGTTTGTTTCTTCATCCCAGGCCACCAGAAAGTCTTCTTCAAATCCTTATATAGCTTGTCACCGCCTGGATGTACCGAGTATGGTGTGAAATGAGCCTCTATCATGATCATCTTTTTCAGCTCCTCATCATTAGGAACACACCACCTCCCATCGAACCTCAGACTACCATCTATATGAATAGAGAATCTAGACACTGTCCCTTTCTCTACTCCAGCTCTCCACTCCACAATCTTGGGATTCAACTTCTGTTTACTGCGAATATCATCATAAAGATCAGGCTGCACTGTCAAATCTTCAATAGCATCCCCTTTCTGGATCATATGTATCCCGAACTTCCCCACCTCATCTCTCAATCTCATCAAAGATATAGCTGTGCATAGAGAATGCACACTCTTCCTGCTCAAAGCATCTGCAACCACATTGGCTTTCCCTTCATGGTAGATAATGTCCATGTCATAATCGCCAATCAACTCCATCCACCTCCTCTGTCTCATGTTCAACTCCTTTTGAGTGAAGATGTACTTGAGACTCTTGTGATCTGAAAATACCTTAAAGGTCGCCCCATATAGGTAATGTCTCCAAATCTTAAGAGCAAACACAACTGCACCCAACTCTAGATCATGAGTATGGTAGTTCTCCTCATAAGGCTTCAATTGCCTAGAAGCATAGGCAATCACTTTCCCATTCTGCATCAACACACAACCCAACCCATTCTTTGAAACATCCGTATACACCTCAAAGTTCTCGCTCCCTTCAGGAAATGCCAAGATTCGAGCTGTGGTCAAACGCTCCTTTAATGTTTGGAACGCCGTCTCACAACTTTCATCCCAACGAAACCTGTTCTCTGTCCTTATCAAAGCTGTCATAGGTCTAGAAATCTTGGAGAAATCTTTCACGAACCGTCGATAATATCCTGCTAAACCCAAGAAACTCTCTCAGCTACATTCTTTGGTGCTTCCCACTTGGTAACTGCTTCAATCTTTGCAGGATCTACAGCTACCCCTTTCTTTGAAATCACATGCCCCAGAAAAGCAACTTCCTTCAACCAGAACTCACACTTGGACAACTTTGCATACAACTCATGCTCCCTCAAGGTCTGTAACACAATCCTCAGATGCTCCCCGTGCTCCTACTTAGTCTTAGAAAAGACTAAGATGTCATCTATGAAAACCACCACAAACTTGTCCAAGAACTGACTGAAGATCCGGTCAAATCCATAAACACAGCTGGTGCATTAGATAACCCAAACGGCATCACCACATACTCATAATGACCATACCTCGACGTGAAAGTTGTCTTTGGTATGTCCTCCTCTCTAATCTTCACCTGATGGTAACCCAACCTCAAATCAATCTTAGAAAAGACTGCTGCACCACTCAACTGATCAAATAAATCATTTATCCTTGGCAAAGGATACTTGTTCTTCACTGTCACTTTGATCAGCTCCCTGTAATCTATGAACAACCTCAAGCTCCCATATTTCTTCTTTACAAACAAAACTGGTGCTCCCCACGGTGACACACTAGGTCTAATGTACCCCCTCTCAATCAGATCATCCACCTGCTTTCTAAGCTCCTACAACTCCTTAGGACCCATCCGGTACGGTGCCTTAGAGATTGGCCCCGTCCCCGGTTTCAGCTCAACACTGAAATCTATCTCCCTCTTTGGTGGCAACCCCAGAATCTCCTCTGGAAAGACATCTGGAAACTCTCCCACAACTGGTATCTGCTCAACTGTCGGACTCTCCACTCTGTGATCCCTCACATGGCACAAGATCAACGGGCTCCCTTTCCTCAGATAGGACTTCAAGGTCACTTCTGCAATCAACTTAACTTTGGGTTTGACAACAAACCCACGATAAGACACACTAATCCCCTTAGGACCTCTCAAAGAAACTTTCTTTTGATGACAATCTATCTTAGCTTTGTACTTTCCCAACCAATCCATCCCGACTATCATCTCAAACCCATCTAAAGGAAACTCCAACAAATCTACAGGTAGATCAACTTGCCCAACTATCATGGACACACCCCTATACAACCTCCCATAAGATACAGAGTCCCCCGAAGGAATAAAAACTTCCTCTCTTACAGACTCAAACTCACTCAAACCCAACCTTTTAACATAACTCGATGATACAAACGACTATGGCGCTCCTGAATCAAACAAAACAAAGGTATAAACACCATTAACAAGAAATGTACCAGTGATAACATGAGTGTCGTCCTCAGCTGCTTTCTTTTCCATCATAAACAGCTTGCCACTGGTCTTCTACCCACCTTCCTGGACAGTAGCTGAGGTAGCTGGTTTAGCACCCGACCCCTGGTTGTTGTTGGTGTTCGTAGCTGGTTTCTGATAAGAATTACCGCCATTGCAGTTGCCCCCACCGTTGTTCTGACCTCCCCTGTGACGGTCTCTGGAAACCCCCACTCACCGCACTGGTGCACTCATGTCTCTTCTGGCCCACACCGCCACAGTTAAAACAGGTCATACCCCAACTACTACTACCACTCCCTCGGCCACGCCCATATGAAGCCCCAGCACTAAACCCTGAACCAGATGAATATGCTCTTGCCTGATTATGATTACTCTTCTTATAGCTGGACTGACCACCCCCTTCACTTTCAGCTTTCCTCTTCTCAGCACCCCTCTCTTTGGTTATCTAAACCAACCTCTCAGCCCTCCCAGCTCGCGCATAAACTTCCTTTACATCTGTAAGGACTCCCACCGGCAGCTTCTCCATGATCTTGGGAGTCAACCCCTTCTCAAACCTCAAAGCTAGATTCTCCTCACTCAGCCCCATATCCTCAGCGTATCTGGACATCTCATTAAACTTACGGTAGTACTCCGCCACCGTCATATAAGATGTCATCTTAAACTCATCGAACTCCTCCCTCAGCTTACTACTCACATGTTCCGGCACAAACTCACGTCTCATAGCTTTCCTGAACTCATCCCAAGGTATTGCAGGTAATCCCTGCTTCATATACATCTCCCTAGCACTCACCTTGACCTTATCCCACCACTCACCTGCCGCTTCCCTGAAGTAGAACGCAGCTTGTTCCACTTTCAACTCATCCGGGCAGTGCACCAACTCCAGGATATTCTCCATCTCTCTGTGCCAATTATCCAGAAGAATTGGCGCCTCGGTTCCCTTATACTCTTTCGGACTAAACCTAGATATGTGGATACTGATCTTGGAGTGATCAACCTCCTTATCCTTTCCGACTCTCTTCAAAGCTTCCGTAAAATCATCTTGGTGCTCCAACATCTTTACTATGTCATCAACCGTCATACTCTCAGCTCTAGCATATGAGGCAGTTTTCTTTAGGGGCATCTTGTAACTATAATAGAAAAGGTAGACATAAACACTCATACTATAACCCAAAACATGCATACGACCTGTATAAAACCCACTCGATCGAGTCCCAAAACCCACTCGATCGAGTTGAGGCCACTCGATCGAGTGCCCCACCTACTCGATCGAGTGCCTCGACTCCAGAACCTGATCAGAAACTTTTCTAACATGTACTCGATCGAGCCTCTAACCCACTCGATCGAGCGCCCCTACTTACTCGATCGAGTGCCCAAAATCTCGCTTCTGCCCAGAAAACGTAAACTACCCACTCGATCGAGTCAGACCCACTCGATCGAGCCATGCTGACTCGTAAACAATAACCGCATGTTCATCTTACTTTCCCAACACTACATACAACTTCTATACTTTCAACATAACAACAACAACTATACATGCATATATACGCAACTCTTTATATACTCAACAAAACAATTTCACTTCCGTTTTTCTAACATGCCACATTGTAAGACAATCAACATGCTTCATTCATCCAACATACAAATTACATATTATTAACTTTCATTCCATACCTCCTATTCTCCACATTCACATATCCACCGATTCACATCACATGTTACTCTATAGACACTCAAGCAAGGAGACAACACATACGATCCCGACACGTACCCCATGTGGCCGATTCAAAATTGTAGGGCGAGTTCGCGACTTTAGGACGTCTCACAAGCCTTTGCATTAGCTCCTGCAACTTCTACCCCGGGTTCATTTTAATTGACTCTCTATGTTCATTAGATTCATTGGTTTCAGGATTGTCGCTCTGATACCACTTTGTGACACCCCCATACTCCAAGTGCCTTACCAGGACCACTCAGGTATAGGAACGTCACCATATCGGTAACCCGAGGCAATGATAATCACAAGACAATAAAGAAACGTACATTAAAAGTAAATATAGTTTAAGTGATTACATGTCTCAAACCAAAACTGTTAAATGAAATACAACCAAACCAAAAATGTCTGCTAACAAAACTGATCAACTAAAGGACATCGTCTGACACAGCAGAAGACTCTTCTAACTGCAAGTGATGACTCATTCCAGCTAGCCCATATGCATCATATCAAACCTGCTCAATAACTGCTCACCATCCCTGAATGGATCACCACAGTTTTTAAAACAATTAAACGGGGTCAGTACTAATTACACAATTCAACCATTATGAAACAATTGCCAAACAACTCAATCAACACATCAAAACCCCAGTATCCGTTACCAAACTCCACACAACTGACTACACACTAAAGTGAGTAGCCCTGCCAAAGTACCCATCACAACAGATACTCCACACCGCCAGTGGGGGACCGCAACCGTACCCACCTAAGCCCCGCTCATCTCTATCGAGCGATAAACCCATGTTCATTAATGTGCACATCCTTTCTGTGGCGGGTTCCACAGAAGGCGAATCAAGGGTGTGAAGCCACTCCCGCAAGTGACTCCACTCAGCCAGGGACGCACTCCGAAGACCACAGACAGATACAACAACAATCAACGATATTAATCAAGAATACAACCGACAACATAACCAACAACCGTCACAACCACCAACAATATATTTCAACAATAATCACAATGAAACCACCAAACACATCATGTAATTAATACTGAGTAGGGAAACCCTACCTGGAATGCAATCACAGAATCAGACGATCTAGCAGCTGTCTCAAAACCTCTCTTCTATGAACCCTCCTCCTATACATACATTCATACAATTACTACTACAACAATACAAACCATAAAAACCCCCAATTCCCCAAATTAGGGTTTAACCAACATTAACCAATTGCTATAAAAATGATACGTAGAACTTACCCTTGACGCAAGTATCTCAACGGTATAAAGAACAAAGGAAACCGACACCTCTAGCTCCGGGATTTGCTAATAATGCGGAAGAACAATGCAACGTAACTTGAAATCTCTCTTAACAGTGAATTAGGTTTTGTAAAAGTGTTTAAAGAAGATGACGAAACTTGTTATATATTAATCCGAGTTATTAACAAAACCCGTTAAATAACACCCGTAACCTGACTTACTCAATCAAGTAAGTCTTGTACTCGATCGAGTGCCAAGGCTACTCGATCGAGCACCCTACAGGGAGACTATTGTTTCGTATACCAAACATACTTACTCGACAGAGTAAGCCCCACTCGATAGAGTACCCAGAGACTCATAAAACCGTTGTATTACACGGTGAGTGCCATCCTTTTGAGGAGTGGTACAAGGTATAAAGGGGCAAAGAAGCAAATTGAGGAAGACATTGTGGAGGCTAGTGATAAGGAAAGAGTTGTGGAAAACTCTAAGGAAGAAGAACCTATTCAAGAAGTTTCAAAGAAGAAGAATGAAGAGAAGGCTAAGGAGAAAGAGCCTATTATGATTAGACTTCCATTCCTATGTCGTCAAGCTAAGACTAAGTTTGATGAACAACTTGGAAAGTTCATGGAGATTGTGAAGAACTTAGAAGTCTCAATTCCATTCACGGAATTTATCAATCATGTTCCGGCCTATGCGAAATACATGAAAGATATTCTTACAAAGAAGAAATCCATCCGAAAGCTAGAGACTATTGCGTTCACTAAAGTGAGTAGTGCTATTCTACAAGGAAGTTCACCTCCAAAGCTCAAAGATCCGGGAAGTTTCTATATTCCATGCACCATTGGCGACACTACAATCAACAATGCTTTATGTGACCTTGGAGCAAGTATAAGTGTCATGTCGTACTCGGTTTGCAAAAGGCTAGGAATGGGAAAACTCAATTTCACTAATATCATGCTTCAAATGGCAGATCGATCAACGAAGACACCTTTAGGGTATGGGAGGATGTGCCCGTAAGAATTGGCAAGTTCCTTATCCCGGTGGACTTTGTTATTGTTGACATGGAGGAAGATTTTAACATTCCTATCATTTTAGGAAGATCCTTCTTACATACCGCGGGAGCGGTGATTGATGTGAAACATGGAGAGCTCACACTTGAAGTGGGAGATGAAACAATCACTTTTAACCTTGACAAGAGAATGAGAGCTCCCTGCTTACATGAGCCATGTTTCATGATCGATCATTATAGCCGAGAAAGTGATAGGAAGAAGTTGGCATCTCAATGCAAAGATCAATCTGTGGGTAAAGAATCACCACCCATATGGAAGAAGAAAGAGGATAATCTTCAAGATGCTCCGTCCAAAGAGGAAGGAAATTGCAACAATGAGAGCTTGAATAGCTCACCACCAATCATGACAAGAGAAGAAGAAGGCCTCATTGGCCATCATAACAACAAAGAGGAGTTGTTTCCATCAACTCATGATAATATAGGGAAGCAAGCTAGTGAAGTATGTGGTCTATGGGATGACGAATTCGATGGGTTAGTCAATCCCTACATTGGCAATGTTGTAGACCAAGGCTTTGGTGACCATCTTGACTCAAGTCACCACCATGAAGAACACAATGTGCAAAGGTCTATTGAAGATCTTTATAATGACAATGAACAAGCCTTCTACTACTTCTTGAAGGTGTTGAGCAACATCAACAACACCTTGGCTATGCCCCCTTGACATCTCATCTCAAGAGTGAGAGTTTGGTGCTCCCTAAACCACCATTTGTAAATATTCTAACCCCTTAACTTGCATTTTATTCTTGTATTGCATTTTTTTGTCAATTTTGGATTTACATTTATAAATTTTGATCAAGATTATCATTTTGAGAGAAAGTGAGGGAGGTATTTTAATGTTTCTTGATGTGTAGTGTTTGGACTAGTGTGGGGATAACAATTGCCTAGGCTATCCAAGCCTTCGTAGTGCACCCACAATGAAGACCAAAGGAATGAATAAGAAATGACTTGGGATATGAAAATACCCACGGGTGGAGCTGAACCCGTGAGGTGCAGGAATGATCCGAGCGTCCCCATGGGAATCCGCTCGTCTTGGATAAAATCCGAGCGTCCTGACAGTAAGACGCTCGTCTTGGCAGAGCTGGAAAGGAAATTTTTATACTGGGTATGAATCCGAGCGTCTCCTCATGAATCCGCTCGTCTCGGTCCAAAGACGCTCGTCTCGGTCCAAAGACGCTCGTCTCAGTGAGAATCCGCTCGTCCTGGTTACATCAAAATTTGGGATTTCACTCTGACTATGAATACGAGCGTCCCCAGATCAATCCGCTCATCTCAAGAAAGAATCTGCTCGTCTCCTCCAGAAGACGCTCGTCTCAACACGGGTTTCATTTTCTAATGCTGACTGAACTACAATCCGAGCGTCCCGTGCCTAAGCCGCTCGTCTCCTACTGCTGAATTGCAAAAACACGGGATTTTAAATCCTCTTTTCCCATTTCATTTCATTCTTTCAAAACACAAACACACATTAAAAACCCTCAAAAACCCTCAATCCCTCCATCCATAAAACACAATTTCCTCAACCAAATTCACCAAATTCAAACCCAAACTCCCTCAAAACACAATCAAATTACTACTTTATCAACAAAAAGCCATTTAAACATCAAAATCCTCAAAGTTGAATCGATTTTCTAGGGTTACAAGGCAAATTTTAAAAATCCTAAATCGATTTGGGATTCATTGAAGCTTGAGGATACTAGAAGAATTCAAGCAAATCATTGGTTGTTGATACATTCTCAATAAGGAGAAGAACAATGGCTAGGACTAAAGGTGGAAACAAGGCACCCCAAAATCAAACCTTTCAAAGAGGCAACAAGCTCTTCAAGCTTCCAAAGCTTTGGTGGTTCAACAAGCAAGAGTGGAAATTCAAGAAACTCCTACTCCTATGGTGGAAGCTACTACTCCTATCCCGGTTATTGAGCAATTACATGAATATCCGGAGGTAACCTTTACATCCGATTCTCATAGGAAAGCTTTTATATCTCTTGCTAAGAAAACGATTTTGCCCACCAAGTTTATTTGCCAAGATGCTTTGACCAAATTGGGTGTCCTTGAAAGAACCAAGAACTTCTTTGAGTCTATGGGGTTGCTTACATTATTTGATATGCAAGAATTGACCTACCTCTCCCTCACCTTAGAATTTATAAGTTCATTGAAAGTCACAAAGGTGGAGACTCGAAAGAATATTGAATTCCGCCTTGAGAATGTTGATGAGATTGTCGTTGGGGCTCTCAATCAAACACATTTATATTCTCAACAAACAACTAGTTAGTGGTTAAGTCAAGGTTGATCCATGGGACGGTGCGCTTTGGGTTCTAAGTCTATCTATCTCAATTTATGCTAGTGTCACAATTGATTTGGGTTTGTAGTTGGTTATGCTAAACTAATGCAAGCATTAAAGTAAAACAAGCAATAAAGTAAAACAAGCAATAAAAGGAAGGATGTAAACAAATGATTAAAAGTGCTAGGATATCATGGGTTCGTAGGGGATTCATGGGAGTTGATCAAACAAGCATGTTCTCAATTATATGCAAGCATTTATTGTTGTGATGGGATCGAGTTAGTATATATCTTACAATCCCTAGGAATATTTAGGTCCCGGAGCCGAATCATCTAGATTGTACAACACCTACAAGTCGACTTAATCTCCTCCTATTCAACTTCTATGCATGGTCTAATGAGGCTCGAGTTGGTTTATGTCTTACAAGCCTCATTGAAAAGATAAGTGATGGATAAAAAATGCAAGGATTCATAGGCTTGCATTTCATCAAACATAACATGTGCATAAGTTGAAATCACAACAAGCAAGCAAATTAATTATGAAAACATATTAGATTAATCATGAATCATTCCCCATGTTGGTTTCCCCTAATTACCCATTAACCCTACCTAGAAGACTACTCACTCATTATCAAGTTCAACATGCTAATAAGGTTGTCAATCATATTAACAAAGTAAAACATGATGAATAAATGAAAGTGATTAACAATAATTAAACAAGGGTAAAGAGAATTATACCTATGAAGATGATTCCAAATAATAAAGCAAAGAATAATAGAAGAAACCTTGATTGATTGATGAAGAGTTCTCAATTCTCCAATAATAACCCAATAATCTTCAATTACCCAATAATAAACATGAACAATAATTAAGGAAAGATTAATGTGTGAATTATGAAAAGATTAAAGAGCAATCTATTCTAATCTATTCCTAATGAAGGCTTAATCTAATCTAAGGAAACTTGATCTAAACTAAGGATTTGTTGGGAAATGTGTCCTCAACAATAGTGCGATCACATGATTTAAATATCATTATTAAATCTCATTACAAGAATACGAAAGGGATGATACATAATATATATAGTCAACTGGTCCACACATATCGGTAATGATTGGCTGGCTAGAGTTTGACATTACTGTCGTGCGACGGTGGTGATCAGTTGATCCCTTGAGGTCACACCTAAAGGACGATTCCCTTAATTGAAAAGGTTAATTAATTGTATACCGATACAGATTAATTAATTCCTTACAATTGAACAAATTATTATAAAAGAGAGAATAATGACATCTTATTATAATGTGATTAAATGAGATTTCATTTAGTAATTTAAGAAGTTATATTACTAAAATTAATCGGTGTTTGCGAAACACGCGAGATGAGAATGATAAGTTAGTTATAATTACAAGATATTGTGAATTATACTAACTAGTAATTAAATGACCATTTTATGAGAAAGTAATTTTATATTACTAGTCAATTTGTTAAATATGATTTATTTAATTTATAAATGATATTTAATTTGTTAAATATGCATTTTAAATTAAAACAAGACATAAGACATGTCACATGTCACATGACATACAATTGTACAATTGACAAAAATAAAATGGACTCAATATTACAAGGAAAACCATTTTATATGTAGTGAGTGGGTGTTGATGGTTTTTGTTATTTAAATAATAAAATAAACATCATGATAACACCTACTACTAGCTAGCTTTTCTTGTGAAGAACAAAAGCAAATTGGGAAGAAAAATTTGTCTACTCTATGCCCTCCCAACCGGTTTTCTATACACAATAATTAGAGAGAAAATTTTCTCTAATTAATTCATTCTCACTTTTTATGAAAAACCTCCCTTCTCTCTCTTGTTCTTCACAAAACTCATTTTTGTGAATCTAATTTGTTTAAATCAAACACTAATAATACTAAAAGTAGTATATGAGTATTAGTAATAGATTTTAAGGTAAACCACAATATAAACATCTAGTACATGTTAGTTTGTGGGATTAAGGGATAGTTTTGGGTGCAACTAATTGGAGGGCTTCTAATTTGAAGTCAAGTATGTTCATCCATTAATGGGAAGCTCAAGAACTAACAAGAAGGAGATCTTGTTGGTGCCCAATATGACCGAAATTATTATGGTGAGAAAATGTGATTTCTCTACTATTTATATTTTGTTTGCATGCATAAAATCCGTTTTAATTTTATGACAAATTAATTTTACATATATGAGTATGTTAGTATGTATATGAATCTACATTTCCTTCAATCGGTATCAAGAGCCACGGTTGTTTGCATGCAAATTGGTTAAAAGTTTTTCCGAGTTATAAGAATAACAAATAAAACTTGTAAAATTTGTGTTATTATGATATATCACGAAATTATTACATGCATATTAATATTTCTGGTCCTAAAATGTTTTAGGATATTTTGGTTAATTTTTCGGATTTTTATTGTTCATAATTTACAATAATGGCATTTAAATGTGATTTTATGAGTAAAAATGTCATTTTTGGTCTAAAATTAGCTATACTTCGAATTTTAAGTTGATTTTTGGATATGTTGTCACATATATTATTTTGAGATAACCTGTAAATTTTCATAATTTTTGGACTTGTTATGCTCGAAAAATGAATTTTTTCATTATTAAATTCGGATTTAAGTGAAAAATAGGTTAATATGAGTTAAATTTCGAATCTGGTCATAGAAAATTAATATGTTGTCACATGCAATTTTACAAGATGTGTGTAAAATAATTGGCTATAAAGAAGCCATTTTGCATGATTTATGAATTTTTGAAGAAAAATAGGATAAATAGTGACATTATTAGTGAAAATTAATAAAACATAATCTATGACTTAGGAGAAACGTCTAATGTTGCATTTTATTATCATTTTCAGATCTAAAATTGAAAAGTTAATGAATATAATTTTTCCCATGTTTTTATGATTATTTTATTAAAAATCGATAAACCGCAACATTGTTTTTCTGGTAAATTTTTCGAAATTTTTAACCTAAGATTTTGAACATTATGAGTGTCATGGAAATTTTCCAGAATGTTCATGAATTTAAATTTCAAATTTTGAATTTATTTGAAATTTTTTGATTTATTTGAAGTTTAATAGCTTATTTTTGTAATTTTTGGTCCATTTATGAACAATTTTGTAAATAAAGGTTAATTATGGTCAAATTATTAGTGAAGACTATATTTTGAGTCCTAAGAGGTTAGGGTAATTAACTTATGCATAAATATGAGTTTATGTATTTTTGTGATTATAAAATGTTGAAGTCACGCAAATCCGTAAAAACCGAGTAATATACGATATTGGCTAATTAAAAGGCGATTTAGCATAAAATTGAGCATGTTCATACATATTATAATGCTGCATTTTCTTTATGATTGTCATAATTTTAATTTATGTAATTTTTGAATTATGTAATTTTACTTAGTATGGCCTTAGTTTTTAATTGGTATTTCCGAAATGTATGGGAATATCGATTCGGTTGTAATTTTATTGTGATCTCGTATCACCGTTTTGTAATTTAATAGATTTATTTTATTTTTAATTACAAATGTATAATAGGAAATTATGTAATTTATTATGTAATTTTATTCATTCCGGAGTTCCCAAAGACGGATTTCTTCAAGAATGGCGATACATAAAGACGGTGTTACCTCGAGATGCGTGCCACAACCGAAGTTCAAGGGACCAATGGAGTTGGTTTCCGAATATGTAATAGTTAAATAGTTTTTCTATTTTAGGAAAGGCCATACTAGGATTTATTTATCTTTATGCTTGCATTTTATTTTATGTCACATGCATTGCTAAATCGCCATAACTAAACATGCATTGTCATTTTATCGAGTTTATCGACCGTGTCAATTAAAATTATCGTAGTTCACCGCTTTAGTTCACTTAAAACGTGATAGATAATAAATTGACATGACCTCTCGCTAAAACAAATCAATTGAGACATAGCCTTACCAAATAGTAGAAACCATGAAAACCTATTTCGCGAGGGAGTGCACTCGGCCCTACCGGGGTACAAACCTTGTTACGTAGGGGAAGTGGGTGATGAGTGTTAATCCACCGAGTTCATGTTAATGAGGGTTTCATCGGCCATACCGTGCCCAAGTTGATGTGGATTTGGATCATGGACACATTTATTCGAAATTTGGATTGAGCTCAACGGAAGTATTCGTGACCGTAGTCGCATGTGTTCCGGCTATAGATAAATATTAGAGTAATTTTATCGACCAAGAGTTCTAAAAGTAGAATCGATTAAAGCGTTAATCCACCGAGTTATATTGATAAGGGTTTCATCGGCCATACCGTGCCTAAGTCGATATGAATTTGGGTCTTGGAATCATTTATCATAGTTGGGTAGAGGTCACTATGTAAATGCTATACTTGTTTACAAGTATTAATAAAACGATAAATGTTAAGTTTTCCATTATTCCGTTATCATATTGTCCTATTTCTTTACCACAATTCATATACGATACAATTTCGATTTTAATTCAAATCTCCATTAAAACATCGTAACTAAAGACAAATATAAATTTTCTTCTAAAAACCTCGTATTATCCATTGGAAGGATCTCTTGTAAAGAGTATAGATAAAAGTTATTCATTATCAAACAGGTTTTTGATTCTTGACTAACACATCTACTTACAATGGATTGTTTTTCATATACTTAATTGAATTAAGTACCTTGAAGCGATAAATTATTTTGGTAATTAGTTTTGTCAGAATTCGTAATTGACCGAAATAACGCAACCACTTCAATGAAAGTTTTAAGACTAAAACGATTGAATTGAAGAGTAATCTTTATAAAATTCACCTTTGCTTCTCTAAGTAAAGACTCATTGAAATGAGTGGGAGCATTCTCTTAAACCGTTAAGATGAGGACGAGGTTAAAGAAGTAAAATTAGAATGGAATTGATACAAGGTAATGTTAAAGGTAAAGTTGTTGAGAATAACGATACTAAACCTATCAATCCCGACCGATAAAGTTTCCATTGTCTTAAATGTTGGACACGAGAAAGGAAACTACCCCAAATTATTGAAGAATCAACAAGTTAGTTGTGGGACATCTAATGGGACCTTCTTCGTTAAATGTTTATTTGATTAAACATAAATTTTGCTAGTATTACTTCGTCAATATTAGAAACCGGTGGTGGTTTTCATCATTATGTTTGATACATAGGATGATTAGAATATGACGACTAGCAACAATGAAATCAAGAGATAGAGTCATTGTGTACTAAATCTAGTTTTCGGGTTTGGAGTCGTACTTAATTGTGACTATTAAGTACATAAACTCTAAATAAGAATACAATTTGTTAAAGATACAAAAGAGGTTTCACTTTTGTGACCCTATACACCATGATTTGATGAATGGCTAGCCCATCATCAAGGTGATTATATTCTAAACCAAACTAGAATGATATATCATGAAGATGATGCAAGACTCAAATTGGTAACCCAAGATTAAACCTTAAATTTTGGAATGATGAACGCAAAGAGTTATCGAGTACTCTTGAAACCATTAGATTGTTAATGGTATATGCGTATCTTGTATTCAAAGCAAGATGTCTCGTGCCTTTTGGTTGAAAAGGAGATCGAGGTTGTATATCATCGATCCAAAATAGGTTAATCATTTTCTTTTACCAACGATTTAAGTTGACGCTAATATGTTCACTTAATAAGGTAAAAGGAGAAATCTTTGAAGAACTTCAAAGAGTTCAAGGAATCACGATTTAGTCGTGATGGGATTATCAAAGTGAAGACTTTGATATAAGCCAAAGGAAATGTGATATAGTATCACAAGTTAATCTCTCTTAGCACGCATTATGGAATAATGTGTGATTAGATAAGAAATCAAACGCTATTCGATATGGTTTGGATTTCAATCAAGTTACTTTGAGTTACTTGATCCTTTTGGGGATTTTTGTCTAAATTTTTTTTTCCACTAAATCGAATCATATGAGATATGAAATGGTAAAGGTACCATGTTTGTAAGTTTTCACAAGAAACAAATGCTCATTTTTCCCTTGCAATTATCACGAGCACGACGGGTTTGCGGCTCATGAAGCTGTCTTTCTAAAATACAGATTTATTTCTAGAAGACAGAGTGGGAGAAATTATTCAAGAGCCACAAAGAATGTTATGTCGCAAGAAACTGGTCTTTCTTGGCTACATGAGACGTTTTGTGTAAGACGTTGTTTCTTCAAAACCTAGGAGGTTAAATTCGTCACTTGTTAAAAATGATGAATTCATGCTACTTTTAAGAAAGTAAAGAGCTTATAACTTACAAAAGAAATTGTTTGATTCAAGTTGATTACTTCTAGAAAGTAATGAACATATGACTTACATAAGAGTGTTTAAGTCACAACTCAATACAAGGCTTAGAGCCATGAAAATCCGAATCAAAAGGGCTTGGTTAGTGACAAAGGGTTTTGCACTAATAAAGAGATATTTCAAAGCAAATTGGTTGCAAAGGGTTTTGCACTAATTGAAATGATTAAGTCTATTTGGATCTTCTTAGGGATTGTGTTTCATTATGAAGTTATGAAATACATAGCGAGTGAATCTAAAACCCACTTCTTCAATAGAAGGAATGTATTCAATACATGTCTTGAGTTTAGTAGATTCTTGCAACCCTAAGATAATGTGAAACTTGAGAGAGGATCTTAAGTAGGACATCAATGAGTTAGAATCAACATTTTGATCATGTGACAAAACATTTCTCGATAAGTCGAGAAATTGTGTTTATTCATGAAGTTTAGTGGGAGTTACGGAAGTTTTAATTAGTCCGATATGCGGATGACATATTGATCATTGAGAATGATTTAAGACTCTTGGAGTATTATAATACATCTTGAATATCCGGATTTATGAAGATAAATCCACATGATATTAGCGTCATTAAGAAGTCTTATGTTGATAAGATTCATGACTAGTTCAATTAAATTGAATATATTTGATTGATTTCATTTGCTTCCGCTGCCGAATCAATTAAAAAGAAATGATGTATAACACTTCATATGCTTTGAGTATGATGAATTGTTTTTCAAAATCGAATTTAAGTAATCTTTACCAAGTAAGCTATAAAGATTACCCTTAAGTGCTTGCAGAAGCATTAAGGCTGTGATGCAAAGTGTTTATGATGCAATATTGTGTAAGGGTGTTACACAAGTGACAATTGACAATTGAGATTGCGCATGGTTTCCGACAAAACCATAATCAAAACACATTAGGATGGTTAAGATACCATTGTGGCAATGTTTATTAAGAAGTAGATTTTCTAGAATCGTTCTAGGCAATAAAGAACAATGAGAAATATTTATAACGGAAATTGAGTACACTTGCGATCATGAGATGTGCAAGAAGGATGAGTCCCGCACACGTGAAAACAAAGTGGGAGCTATTCTTAGGCTAGAGGGCCTATGTCTTGATTGGATCTCGACACGTACTCAGAAAGTTTTGTAATGCAAATGTATACATTACATAGGAAAACGAGTATGTAGTGAGGTTAAGTAAGGTACAAGAAATTGATAAAACCTACTAACCAAAGCCTTCTCAAAGGCTAAACATGATGAGTCATGTCATTTCAATTGAATTGAAATGAACAACTACGTACAAGATCAAATTAGATTATAGAACATGAATAGTAATCGTGGCATTGACTATTCATATGTGATAATCACATTTGTCGTTCGAGTTTTATTTTAAAACTCTTTTATTATACTTTGTTACATCCAAACGGGTTGTAGAGACAATTGAACCCCGTTAAAGTGAACACGGATTAGCATAGTATTCGCCCATAGTCACTTGTATGAGGTGACGTCTCGAAGTGACTAGAGTGTGATGTGATTGATGGCAAGTTCAAGTGTCATACAACATCATGAGATGACTAGTCGATCACATAGGCATCATTAGGAACACTTTGTCGGGCCTGATGACCGCTTATAGAGTTCTGGCAAATTTATAAAGCCTGGTCGTGGCGAGAGCTACTATAGTATTCTAATGAGTCAATTCTTTTGACTAAAGACTGTTCGCCTAAGATGGCACGATTTGATTAACTTTGATTTGTGTTACTACGACCTTCGTAAATGGGGTCAAATGGGCATATTTTGGGTTATGATGGTTGTGGCTAGTCGAAGGAATAAGTGCGATAGGAATTGTCCACCCCCTTGTCGGGGTTAAAACAATATCTCGGGGCCACTCGAGGAGTAATTAATCGAAATGCGTGGCCACGCTCGGAAGGTATCCAGAGTGGATAAATCCGGTCAATCAGTTATTCTCCAGATCGAGGAAACCACTCTCGATATGATCACTTGCAAGTACGACCCGAAAGACACCTTGCATTGAGTGGGAGATAGTAATAGGACAAGAGAATTGGTGACGCACACTTGTCGAGGACAAGTGGGAGATTGTTGGGAAATGTGTCCTCAACAATAGTGCGATCACATGATTTAAATATCATTATTAAATCTCATTACAAGAATACGGAAGGGATGATACATAATATATATAGTCAACTGGTCCACACATATCGGTAATGATTGGCTGGCTAGAGTTTGACATTACTGTCGTGCGACGGTGGTGATCAGTTGATCCCTTGAGGTCACACCTAAAGGACGATTCCCTTAATTGAAAAGGTTAATTAATTGTATACCGATTAATTAATTCCTTACAATTGAACAAATTATTATAAAAGAGAGAATAATGACATCTTATTATAATGTGATTAAATGAGATTTCATTTAGTAATTTAAGAAGTTATATTACTAAAATTAATCGGTTTTTGCGAAACACGCGAGATGAGAATGATAAGTTAGTTATAATTACAAGATATTGTGAATTATACTAACTAGTAATTAAATGACCATTTTATGAGAAAGTAATTTTATATTACTAGTCAATTTGTTAAATATGATTTATTTAATTTATAAATGATATTTAATTTGTTAAATATGCATTTTAAATTAAAACAAGACATAAGACATGTCACATGTCACATGACATACAATTGTACAATTGACAAAAATAAAATGGACTCAATATTACAAGGAAAACCATTTTATATGTAGTGAGTGGGTGTTGATGGTTTTTGTTATTTAAATAATAAAATAAACATCATGATAACACCTACTACTAGCTAGCTTTTCTTGTGAAGAACAAAAGCAAATTGGGAAGAAAAATTTGTCTACTCTATGCCCTCCCAACCGGTTTTCTATACACAATAATTAGAGAGAAAATTTTCTCTAATTAATTCATTCTCACTTTTTATGAAAAACCTCCCTTCTCTCTCTTGTTCTTCACAAAACTCATTTTTGTGAATCTAATTTGTTTAAATCAAACACTAATAATACTAAAAGTAGTATATGAGTATTAGTAATAGATTTTAAGGTAAACCACAATATAAACATCTAGTACATGTTAGTTTGTGGGATTAAGGGATAGTTTTGGGTGCAACTAATTGGAGGGCTTCTAATTTGAAGTCAAGTATGTTCATCCATTAATGGGAAGCTCAAGAACTAACAAGAAGGAGATCTTGTTGGTGCCCAATATGACCGAAATTATTATGGTGAGAAAATGTGATTTCTCTACTATTTATATTTTGTTTGCATGCATAAAATCCGTTTTAATTTTATGACAAATTAATTTTACATATATGAGTATGTTAGTATGTATATGAATCTACATTTCCTTCAGGATTATGCCTGCATAAGAGGGCTTGGTTTCTTGATTATTACAGATGGAGTATATATAAAAGTACATCATTAGGTTAAGCAAGGGTAGATTAGTAAATAGCATTGCTAAGTGTTGAGTAGGAAAATGCAAGTCTCGAAGGGAGATGCACATATCACGTTGCTAGTCCCACCACAATATGCTCGTCCCGCGCGTCTGGAGTCTTGGCACGGAGGTCCTGTCTCGTGATCCGAGCGGATCGTGGAGGAGACGCTCGGATTGTGTGGCTGCAAGACGGGCGTCTTGGCTGCTAGACGCTCGGATAGTGGTAAAGGAAGACACTCGTCTTGGAGGGGAGACGCTCGTCTTGGAGGGGAGACACTCGTCTTGAGTCTCGGGACGGGCGGATTGGCGGACAGCTTGTCTAATTGAGCTCGGATTGTAAAACGGACGTCATTTCCTCATCCGGACTCCTATTGGAGTGATTCAAAAACCTAGACCACTTGATTTTTCGACGCCTTTTCATCTAGCATACTTTAAGAGCCAAAGGAGCAACTCTTGGTTTGAGTTCCGAGCAATTTCTTTATGTAATGGCTTTCTTCTCGTCATCCTTGCTTTTAAGCCTATGATCCTTCTATATACTTTTTATTCCTACATCCTTGGTCATCATTCTTGCCTCCTCTTCATACTAGTCCATCCAAGATTGTCAACAAGCTTCCAAAGATGCATGGGAGACGGAAATTCTGCCTCATTATCTCATTTCCTATAAGACATGTAGAATGCACTAGGAAAGCGAAATAGGAAGGAAATGACGGATAAAATGGTCATGAAATGCTATAATAGTATGCAAAATAGGTTCAATTAAGGGACTAAATGTGCGCAATTAAGAGTCACAACAAACATCCCAAAACCGAACCTTTACTCATCCCGAGTAAAGAGGTGACTAGAACTAGACCTTTATTTAAACTATTCTAATAATAATATAACCGATGTGAGACAATTAGCGGGTCTCACTCCGCCCCTTCAACTCACAACAAGACATCCATGAGGTAGGGTGCCTTCTTGCAAGGCAAGGTGGGGCTTGACAAAAGTGCGATACATCCAAGCATTAAGCACACAAAACAAGTAATGGATGCATCTACAAAAGAATAGACACTTTCCTCATCTAAGTGGCGGAAATTATCTAAAAGGGAAGCAATCTAAGGGTACACATTCCATCATAGATACGGTTTCTTCAAACTACTAAGCCTAGAAGGATACAAATAAATCACCTCCAAGTTGTGTCAAACTAGGGTACCTTTGTCCTCAATTGTTAAATGCTTTCGTCAAGAGTAGACTTCCTATGGTGTTAGAAACACTAGAGGATCGCAGAATTCCCCTTCTTGCCTAGGCAAGAAGAAGGGTCGTCCCCTCTCTACCATGCACAAAAGTGGATTCGATGGATAAAGGGATCATTTGTATTTGAGTGTCATATGGGAGTTTGCTTTTGTTGTTTTTCCCCCCATTTTCTTGTGGCATTTGACATTTGAGAACACTTTCTTTTTGCCATTTCTTTTGATGTTTGACAACGTTCAACCTTTTTGCATTTTCTTTTGAACATTTTCAAAGTCACCCCAATTAGTAACGAGGGTGCTTATTTTTGAAGCATAGGAGTTTTTATTTTTGTTACTCCTCTTTTCTTTTGATGTAATTGCAAACTTTTTCTTTTCTTTTCATTTCTTGAACTCAATCTTGAACAATTTTTGTGCCCAATCCCTTTTTGATGACAAAATGTGGTAGAATATGGATGATGGTTGCATGGTTTCAAGGGTCACCTTGGATTAAACGGTAGCCAAGGAGTTATCACACCACAAGTTACTCTTGACTAGGCCTTAATCCATGGGTCAAAGGATACTAGCATGACACATCCTAGGGTAACTCTGGCGCGCATCACTAAGGGCTATTACCTACTCCCAAGGTTGGTCAACGGGTCCCTAAAAGGACGGGTATTACAGTCTTTCCCCCTTAAAAAGAACTTCGTCCCCGAAGTTCAACTCATCCTCCCCCACCCATAAAGCTAGACGCCAAGGTCGACATCACTGTTCTCCCGACGCAGGTCACTGCTCTCTAGAAGCATTACCCCACTATGTCATCATCATCACTGCCCGACACATCATATACACCAACTTCTACAACCCACAACTAGAAGTACCAAACTCACGACATGTACCAACACGACCAACGACTATACTACTACTCCAAACTCTTAGCCACGCACTACGGGACTATACTTTCACTAGTACACAACTATCAACACCAAAATATGCCACACAACGATCCTGTTACACTGCATGATTCAAACACTTTGTTACCGTTCCCGACACACTCATCTCTTTATGACTATCTTTTCATTGTAAATTACTCAACTTTTACTTAAACATATAAATTACTCATCAAAACAATTAAAACAATTATAACTTCATGCTAGAATTATAGCAGAGACAACAGCGAGCATTATAAAAAAACAACGAAATTAGTATAGTATACAACAAAATTATTATAATATCGGCCTTTTTATTTTGCGACATTACTCTCCCCCCCTAAAAAGGAACTTCGTCCCCGAAGTTCACCATCAAATAAATTTTCTAACACAAACTGCACCTTGTTGACATTACTCATTAATCACGACTAACATAGTCTTCTATATATATGTATACTGCCTTACGAGAACAATTATCAAGAACCATAAAAACATGCACATATCAATTGTATATAATGTAGTTATGGAAATTCTGCGAAATAATTAACAAGTCTTTTCGATAATAAATAAGCTATGCCCTCTTGTAGATGTTGATAAAATAAAAAGAATGCAATAAAAGAACTTTTGTGTCACATCTACACCCACCTAATGTCATTTATAAGTAATAAGTTAGCCCAAACATGTTACTATCCTTCAATAACCATTATAACTATCGAAATATGTAAAAATAGAAACATTCAAACAATTTTATTTTCGAAAAAGTGCCTGTAACAGTGCTACTCGATCGAGTGGGTTAGGCAATCAATCGAGTATCTTAGCTACTCGATCGAGTAGCCCGAGATCAGAATACCCTTTTTACTGGCACACCTGCAGCTACTCGATCGAGTGAGGGGCACTCGGTCGAGTGGCCACAAGTCAAATGCTACTTCACAACTTTCCTAACACAACACAATATATATATACGGTTGCATAACCGCGAGTCGGGATGGTAACCCGACCAGAAATCCTGCAAACAAGTCTAGGAAAAGCAAGTACGGCCTTATGGCCACCAATACAAACCGAACATAATAAGTACGAAATGAAAAAGTTCCAACCAAAGCAAACTAACATCCGATACAACTACGAACAAGATAAGAAAAGGAGTATCACTCCTGCTGCTGCTGCTCATCCATGACATAATCCTCATCTCCACCACCACCCGAGGTACCTGCTCCAGATGCGCCCAAACTCACATCACCACCGGCTCCAGCATCTGATCTCACGTACCAAGGGGTCAAGCCGCCGTAGGGTTATGACTGAGGTGCTCCCCATGTCGACCCATCCTCCCCGTAGGAGTGGAAAACCCCGCTATAGTTTCTGATTTCCCTGCACCAAACCGGATGCGGTCCCTCGGTCCCAATACCCTGAGTATATGCCATCTCGTGCATGTTCCAGAGCGTCAAGGTAGAGGACACTCTCTCTGGCAGGTAGCTGTCATGTGTCGCCGGGGTATCAAGGTAAGGGTAACACGGAAATGGGTGCTGTGGCGGTGCTGCCGGCTGTGGCTGTGTCTCAGCCATCCTCTCCCTATCCTGGGTCTATCCTCCGCAGCTCTCACATTCTCTCCTTTCTTCGGCTCAGGCATGACTCGGAGAATCTCCGGGTCGATGAAGTACGTCTGCCTCGTAGGGCTCACCTCAGTCTCCTCCTCATCCGAATTGACAGCTACCACTGCCGCAGGTAAAGGCTCTATCGGTGGGAGGTGCTCAGGAGCTGGTATCTTCATCCAACTCATTCCCCACACTCTCCATGCTAAACTACCATCCTCTAAGGTTCTCAACCACTTTAGGTCGAGGAAGTAATCTCTGTCCATGGTAGGTACCGGGGTGGCTAAGGGAACGTACTCGGAGGAAGCCTCAAAAGAAGCTAGCTTTTCGGCTAACCGACTGGCGATAGCACCACAACTCAGAAACCTAGTGCTAGAGGAGGCCATCAAAGCAAGACTAGCACAAACTATTGCGGGAGCATTGAAGGTCACTTGTTCAGTCCGCTCAGGGTTAAGGTAAGCCATCAGAAGCAATAACTCGTGGGAGTTTAACTTACTAATATCAGACCTCTCGTAAAGGAGACACGACATAGCACGAAGAAAGATCCTCAAGGTAACATGTTGCACATCATTAATCAACATGTTACTAGCGGTGGGAGCTGATTTCCCAGTAATACAGGGCATTAGACGACAAACCCCGCACTCAGCTGGGATGTCATGGAGGGATCCCTTGGGAGGCTTGGCCAAACCAAGGTGGGAGGCAAACAGGTCCATGGTTAAAACAAAACTGGTGTTCATAAGACGGAACTGCACCGTCTGCTCAGCCGGCTCGTATTTAAACGAGCTTATGAACTCCAAGGTCATAAAAGCATATGAATGCTTCCACAAACGGTATAGCCCAGTGAACCCCAAAGTCTCAAAGATATGACGGACATCCATCTTAATCCCCAAGTCCTCTAAAAGAGTGGTATCCACACAGCGAGTCGGTCTCATCTTTCGGGATTGTAAGGCTATAAACCTTTCCCGTTGTGTAAAGTCTACAAAGACCACAGAAGGATACTCTGGTACAAATGGTACCACTGGTCCACTACCCTCCCCAACTTCGGGCTGGGAAGCCCTACCCCTCTTACTTTGTCTAGTCCCCAAGGTTAGTCTCGACATCTGTTTCAACATATTATTTAAGTACACCAACGCATATGCACCAAAACATGCTAATTACACAAATTAAGCCATGAAAGAATCATCTAAGTACACACTATCACCAACAATTTCCCAAATTACAAATAAAATTTCAATTCCTTATATCTCAGACGGTCTCTACAGCTGTGAAAATTTCATCATAATTAACACGAATTAACTTAACTATTACAATCTTTAGGACTTAAATCTTCAAAATACATCCATGTACAACACAAATTCCCAATCATATGAGACGAAATTCAGTTTGAGGCACTTTTAAGACGGAGTTTGAAGACAAATTTTGAGGTGGAAATCACAAAAATTAACTCCCCACATGATATAGACAACATACATTGCCCAATCTTTCCCCTTTTACATGTAATAAGCAACCAAAACTCACTTCAAATTACCAAACCCTAGAAATTTCGATCACAAGCATATGCAATTTCTATTCGATTTTTGTATTATAAACAACAATAATCATAAAAGGGAAGCATCTAGATCATATTACAACAATTACAAGCAAATTTTCTTTCATATGAATCGATTTTTCAGATTTTCTATCAACCTAACTTTCTTTTTAATTGATGAAAAGCATTAAAATAGGAAGGAAATCATACCTTAATCAAATTAGAAGTAAAAGCACAAATAAAAGCTATGAAAATCACCAATTAGATCACCACAAACACAAGAATTCAAGGGCTTGAGAGAGATATAGGGGTTAGGGTTTGAGAGGTTGTGAGGAAAAATAAGAAGAAAGAGTAAAGAAAAGGGGTTTATGAACCCGTGAGATTACCGGTACTGTAGCTTACTCGATCGAGTGTCTCGGGTACTCGATCGAGTGCCCTCTACTCGATCGAGTAGGCGCTATTTGATCGAGTATTCGTAGGAAATTCCTACATCCTCGACGTCATAGCTTCCTAACTAGATCGAGTGAGGTCTACTCGGTCTAGTAAGCACTCACACTCGGTCAAGTAAGGTTGGGTACACGGTCGGAATTATGAGGTTAACTAAAGATTCCTGCAAAACAACATCACGTGTCGATTCCAAACCGAGTTCGGAAATCGTCACCGGTTATCATATTCATTCACATTATCCCATTACTACTCAATTGTACCACAACGGTTTCACCAACTAGGATACATATCATGTTATTCTATAACAAACTCCACACAACATAGTTTACCATGCTATTAAATCATTCATGTTTACATTTAACGCATTGTTTCATAACTAAACCTTTGTTTACAATTCCGCTAATAAACTTATAATCACATTACTCTAATCACTCCTTTAACATTATATTTACAGGTATTATTCAAGTGTACTAGCAACATAATTATGCTTCAACACAAATAATTAATCTACTCAAATTAATCACATCACCTGCGGAAGCTTTAAACCATTCATATATTACATTCACCCATTACTATTTTGATAATTCTCATTACAATTCTACAACTCTTTAGCTATCATTATTATCATCATTATAAAACTTACAGATTCTTATAGGAACTACCATTTCTAACAGCTTGAAACAAACACAACCATCACCACATTCCATATCTTATCACACGTTTCTACCCCTTTTCACACACACACACACACACACACACACACACACACACACACACACTTCTATCGCGCAAAACTTTTCACGCTTCTCATTGGCATCACCCATACCCATTAGTTACATTAGGAACTTAATCACATATGACTCTAACATGACCCTGACACACATATTAACTTCATCAAAGACTCGACCACAATCAATTGTAACATAATCACCATAAACATTAGGCACATAATTGCCGACTCAACATTCCCATACCCAGTTATTGGCTTAAGCACAGTGGGGCCAAGATTTTGAAATGAGGGCGCCTTCTCACCCAAAATCTAGCATCGGCTGGGGCTCCCAATATACATACACCAGGTTCATTTTATTAGACTCACTACGTTCATTAGGTTCATTTGTTACAGGTTCTAAAATCGTCGCTCTGATACCACTTTCTAACATCCCCATATACCAAGGAGCCTTAACAAGACCTTCCCTAGCATATAAGAGCATCACCATCTCGGTTGCCCGAGGTAAGTAATCATCAAAAGTCGATAAAAGAACATATAAAGTAATTTTACAAGTGATACAACCCAAACATCGAAAAGAAGATACAACTCGTGAAACTATATACTACTACTGTCAATACTCATGAAGACTTATCCCTGCCATGACTCCAGCTACCATCCAAGACAACACCTACTAAGACAGACTGCTCACCATAAGGGATCACGGCAGACACAATAGAACAAACAAGATAACCACACAAGGTCAGTAACTGAGGTATGACACAACAAACAATACCAACACATTACAAACACAACCAAACACACATACACAGTCACAACCACTCCAACCAATCTCCGTCACCGACTGTCCACTGGACCAGCCCTGCCAGTGGGGGACCGCAGCCATTCCCACCTAAGCCCCGCTCATCATACCGAGCGAAAACCTTGTCCCATTAATATGCACATCCCCTCCCGTGGTGGGTTCCACGAAGGGCGAAACTAGGGCGTGAAGCAACTCCTGCAAGTGACTCCACTCAGCCGAGGACGCACCTCGAGAACCAGAGACAATCAATCACACACAGCTGCAATAAAACCACAACTAACAAAACAGCGTACACCAACGGATTACCACATATACTCAGTCACACGGTCACAACAACAATACGGCAACCGACACACTAAACAACCAACAGAAACTGAGTAGGCGAACCTACCTTTAACCAAAAGCAGCGATTCCTCGATCAACCATACGACATCAACCAAGCAAGCAATCCCTATACAAACAACATACAAGCCTATTACTACCAAAACAACCCTACCAGGAACAACCAAGACAAAGATGATGATGATGACATACTTACGCAACTCACAATGGCGTTAAGACCGCTACCCGACTCAAGCAACTTATCCTCAAGGCACTAGCATCCTCAAAGGCTCCCATGGAAGGTATTTGGTGAAGGGAAAGGAGGGAGGCGACCTATAGATCTGAAGGAAGGAGGCGGAAATGATTTGCGGTTTTAACAAAACACGATTATAAACCCTCGCTGAAAAGACGCTACTCGATCAAGTAACCCACTTACTCGATCGAGTGGCCCCTACTCGATCGAGTACCCAAGCTACTCGATCGAGTAGCCTCTACTCTATCGAGTACCACTCACTTCGAAAGGCAATCATGGCATAAGGTAACTCTGGCGCGCATCACTAAGTGCTATTACCTGCTCCCAAGGTTGGTCAACGGGTCCCTAAAAGGACGGGTATTACAACTAGGCCTTAATCCATGGGTCAAAGGATACTAGCATGACACATCCTAGGGTGTTTTATAAGTATTATAACAAGTAAGTCTCAAGAATAAAAAGTATCTACAAGGTCCTATATACACTTGTCAAGCTTCCCAAATAGATGCTTTCACAAAAATTTTCCTAAATGCAACTATATGCCATGATGCAACTAACATTTATACAACCTAATGCATATGCTTCTACCAACTAGTATGCTATATAGTCTAAATACAATCCTATAATCACATCGTTTATACCGCATCAATCAAAATAAAGCCACATAGTCATTAACATAAAGAGGAAAAAGGAGATTGGAAATATCATACCATGCGGTCTTCAATATCCTCATGTCTCGGATGTGGCATAGTCGATCAATGTGAAAAAGGATAAACAAACACAATATATACAACCACAATATATACATATATATACAAGACTACACTATAAAGGAAATGAACATGTTTTTGGGTTTTTCAATTTTTCAAATTTTTATGCATTTTGTTTTTATGAAATTAAAAGACATATTTTTAAGATTTTTCGAAATTTTTCAATTTTTATGTATTTTGGAATATAAATTCCCATCCCCCACTTTATTTTGGACATTGTCCTCAATGTACATGTAGGAGTAGGAATGAAAAAGAAATACATGTTTTTGGATTTTTAAAGTTTTATGGAAATTGAAGTGCAAATGCAATGATATGATATGATGAATGCATGCTCTAACTAAATGCAATTCTATATGACATATATAACAAATGAATTCAATCTAAACTATATTATATGATGCACGATTTCTAGTAAACTATGGTCACCTATGATCAAACCTCCCCAAACCGATTTAAACACTATTTCTAGTGTAGAAAAGAATAGGATTGGTCATTAGTGACTAAGCATGAATGCAACTAACTATATGCAACTAACTATATGAATCATGTGAGATATATTACAATGCAAACTAATCTAATCATTTGAGATATATTACAATGCAACTATACAATATGAACTAACTAATGTAAATGCAATATGAAATATAATACAAATGCAAGCTAAATATATATATATAACTAAATGCAAGTGTAAATATAATGCAAAGGATAGGATATCTTACAAATGGTGGTTTGAGGGAGGACTCCACCAAACTCATTCCTGGTTGTCATGGTTATTGATGCTGTCCATGTTGCTCAATGCTCTCAATAATCGGTCAAAGGCTTGAGCACAATCCTCAAATAAGCATGAATATGGTTTGTTCCAATTCAATATGAAGTTTAACCAAGGTAGCTTGTCACTTATTCTTTCATTCACCTTACCCTTGGCACTTGAGTCTTTGCAATTCTTCAAATCGACAAGCCCATGATTCTTGTCAACATAAGGTATGAAGTGTGGTTCATATTCGTCCGGAGACTCCCACTCACCACCTTCTCCTTCAATTTTGGTGATGATGATAGCATTTGGATTTATCAATCCTTCAAGAGTAGAAGGAGAATTCTCATAACATTGATGACCGGATACCTTAGGAATTGATGTTATGGGTGCCAAATTTCCACAAGATAGTTCATTTGCAAGTTTGTTCTTGAGTTTTTCCACCAAGTACCCTTTATATGATGTTTTGACCTTTTGGAGAAGGTCCACCATATCATCTCCAACAATCATAGGTTCCATGGTGGGTGCGAAAAGGTCTTCATGGTCAATTGGAAAGAAACATTCATCTTCCTCATGGAAGCATACCTCAAACTTCTCAAGGATGGGGTCCTCAAGTAAGGCAATATCACAACTCCATTCCTCTTCTTCATTCCATAAGTCCTTGCAAGACACATATTCCGCATAAGCTCCTTCCTTAGGCTTGTCATCATCGCTATCTTCATACGAATCATAGATAAGGGCTTCATTCTTGTTCAATAATTCTTCCTCCACCATCTCAATATTCACATTAAAAGACACACCCTCATACTCACAAAGGCTAAGAGTATTTGGCTTACTCAACCTCATATCTTCCTCATCAAATACCACACTTTCATACTCACAAGAGCTCAAAGAGATTGGCTCTTCCCATTTCTCATCAAAGGTAACTCCTTCAAACTCGCATTCATGATCTAAGGAATGGTGAGGGGTTGTTATTTGGGCTTCCTTCATTTGGGCAATTTAAATCTCCAACTCCGCACCTTGGGTAAAAATACCTTGAAGAACATTGTCCCTATTTTGGCTCTCCTCTAGCATTTGTTTGAAGAAGTGTTGTTGATCTCTCACCATTTGGAGAATCATATTTTGAGTAGGTTCATCTTCTTGTTGTCGGTGAGTGTGAAAGTGCTCATATTGTGGCATTTAGAATTGGTTATAAAGTGAGTTTTGGGTGGATGGGTGTTGTTGATATTGGGTGTGGTGATTTTGGTGGGAAAAATTGGGATAATAGTTAGGATTTTCATTGTATGAGTAGTAAGGTAGGTTTGTGTTGACTTGCTCCTCAAACTCCCCATACCCATAGTCATACTCAAAAGATCCACCACATACTCCATATGTAAAGTCTTGAGCCATCATAGCTAAGACAAGAAAACAACTACAAGCATGGAAACTACACAAAAACGGTAAGAACAATCCTTGAGGAACAAGTTCCTCGAGGTTAAAGCAAAATTTGAAATAGACAAACAAGTAAGAACTTAATCACATAACACCGTCCCCGGCAACGTCCCCATTTTGATGAGAGTGTCGTTGGGGCTCTCAATCAAACACATTTATATTCTCAACAAACAACTAGTTAGTGGTTAAGTCGAGGTCGATCCATGGGACGGTGTGCTTTAGGTTCTAAGTCTATCTATCTCAATTTATGCTAGTGTCACAATTGAATTGGGTTTGTAGTTAGTGAGTCTAAACTAATGCAAGCAATAAAGTAAAACAAGCAATAAAAGGAAGGATGTAAACAAATGATTAAAAGTGATTGGATATCATGGGTTCGTAGGGGATTCATGGGAGTTGATCAAACAAACATGTTGTCAATTATATGCAAGCATTTATTGTTGTGATGGGATCTAGTTAGTGTATATCTTACAATCCCTTGGAAGATTTAGGTCCCGGAGCCGAATCATCTAGATTGTACAACACCTACAAGTCGACTTAGTCTCCTCCTATTCAACTTCTATGCATGGTCTAATGAGGCTCGAGTTGGTTTATGTCTTACCAGCCTCATTAAAAAGAAAAGTGATGGATAAAAAATGCACGGATTCATAGGCTCGCATTTCATCAAATATAACATGTTGTGGACATGGGTCACGTCTCGGTCTGTGGATTTGGGGGCCACCTACCAATCTGTAGTCACGGGCCACCTGCACGCCAAGCCAATCTGTGGACATGCAGCGGTCTTTTGAAAGCCACGCTCGGCGGCGTAAAGGTGCTTTCGACTGGATCGTTTTAGATCGGTCGGTTTCGTCTCGGTAAGGGTCTCGAAATGATTAGAGATGTTCGGAGTCGCCACCAAGCATTTGTGGGATGCCTGGAACCCGTTCGAATTCCACTTTATACCTCGGTCAAATCGAAGCACAAAGCAACATTTGACATAGGTACTAAAGATAAGGAAATCGTCCCTCTTTAGCATCCCATCTCTAGAATGACTCTCGTACGCCCTGGATAAGGTCGTCCACTATCCAAAGTTTTTGAGTAAGACGTGAAGGTACGTATTGGGAAGCCCTTTAATCAGACACCCAATCTCGCCCGCGTTTAGCGGACTCTACTGATCGATCTTGGTTGGTTGAATGCAAAAGTTGATAAAACGGTTTAAATGCATGAATGCGCATCCAATGATTTAAACCTAACATGTGAGAGCTTTCTAAGTCGGTTGATTTAATCCAAGTATCAAGTATAAGATGTCGAGTTGGATTAATGGTTGATTTGCATGTAAGACGGAAATTAAACATCCATTTACCGTATTAGGTTTAGGGTGCATAACATGATCCATTTGTCTTAGTAAGGCATTTTGCAAATATGGTTTTGAATAATCGAATAATCGTCTGATCCGTCCTATATCCGGTTTAGCCGGAGTCGGGATCGTCCTAGACTAATGCTGGAAGGGAACAGGCCCTGTACCAGACGGCTATAAGAGGCGCGAGCCAGCCGGCGGTGTAAGGGGCCTCCCTCTGGTTTTGAAAATGAGAAATGGGGAGCCTGCTTGAGGCGCGGGTTAGCCAACGGTTGTATGCCGTGTTCTGACTATTTAGAAAACGTTATAAAACGTGTTGAAAATGGGTATTTGAACCCGGTTTGATTTTGAAAGGGTCGTTTTGACCGCATTTGTTGATTTGAAGAACTAGACTCGAATAATCATCATTATTTGATAATATTCGGTGTCGGGTTCGATTTGACAAACTTGACATGAATAGTTTTGGAAAATGATTATGGACTAATTGTTTTAAGTCCATTTTGAATGTAATTAGTCGATACTCGTCATCGTACCCGGGTTAAAATCCGGCATGGTATGTAGAACCAAGGATGATTTTGTGTTGGTGACTAATATGCTTGTTTGAAAATGTAAAGAAATGAAATACAAGGCTTTAAAATACCATTTAAATGTCATTAACCAAATATTATCACCGAAACACGGATTTAACCGTCATGGTATGAAGAACCAAGGGTGAAAAATGCTTTATGGTTAAAACATGTGAAATGAAATAAAAAGGTTTCGAAAATACTAGAAATGGTAAAAACCGATTACAAATATGAAAAATGGATTAAGGGAAATGACGAGAACAAACACGGTTGATCTCTGGTCTGAGTACCCCATTTAGGCGCTAGCCAGTTGGCGACCTAAGGGGCTTCTGCCTCAGACCAAAAATCGGTTTTGGCTCGTTTATTCCATGTTTTGGTTCATGTTATGCATGTTTTAGCATGTTAGAGTCATGAAACAAATGAAAACATAATAAAAGAGGATTTTTACACCCTCATACTTACATGTTTGGTTATGGCGAGTGACCGACGTAAGTGTAACAACTCGTTTGATCGGAAAAAACTCGGTTTAAAACCGTTTTGGTAAGTAAAAGAGTGTTTTAAAAGTTTAGTGATGGTGTAGTGGTCGAAGTGGTCGGTCAAGTGGTTTAATGCACGATGACGGTACCAAACAATGTGTAAGGCTCATGTTTACGATCGGTAGGTCGTAAATACGCGTCGGATTGTGACTTAAGAAGTCGAGTCGAGAATTTTAAGGGAGAAAAGAGGGGGCGTACACTCGCGTAAGTCTCAAATGGGTGGCATTTGAGGGGTATTTATAGGAGAATGAGTGGTTGTGTGAGTTTTGAGCGACGTGGCCACCTGGGCTGCTCAAAGAGGCGCGAGCCACGTCGCGGGTTTTCGAGCTGTGTTGTCGCTTTCACAACAAACGCAACCATGATTTCTTCTATCCTAGGTTTTGTAGTCACATGTTTGGTACTTGACCAACATGAATCCGGGAAAACTTAAGGTAGAAGGCTTTGAGATATTTTGGTTTTTGTGTTTGACTCGGTTTGACTCGTTGTTGGAGTCGGGATTTGAATTTTCGATTCGGTTTTTGGTCCGGTGTCGGTTTTGACTCTAGTTAGTGTCATCGCGACCCCGTCGCCGTGCATTAAACACTCCAGGTATTTTTGAAATGTTTTGAAATGTTTTATTTTCGAAATCGTTTTAAATTTTCCGACGTAAAGTTGTACACAAACTGTCGATCAAACGCTGCGATTCCAAAACATGTTGTAGTCCGATAATCATCGGGTGTTTGTTGGAGTCTCAGCAGATACTGGGTATCTACAGAGCCCCCACTTTGACTGAGGCTTGGACAGGGCGAAAGTCAAAGTAGAGTCCCAAGGTCAATCGAAGATTACAACCTGAAGACCCAAGCGACGTCGAGGCGGCTCGAAAGGATTCGGGCCAAGGACCTGCCGTCGGGATGGGCGACACCAAGGCGACTCGAGGGTACGAGTCAAAGGACCTGTCTTCGGGAACATTTTAGAGTCTGTCGACTGTCCGTGCGGGTCGTTTAAAGTCCGTTAGACTACGTATAAAGGCTCGCCAGCCATAATAAGGAGTCATACCTGAGGCATCTTCGGATATGTCCTTGCGCGTTTGCGGATAAAGGCTTGCCAGCTGTGGTGCGTATGTGACGAGGGCTCGCCAGCCGCGATGCGTTGTAAGGCTCGCCAGCCGAGACAAGGAAATGTACCCGATGCATCTTCGAGATCTGTCCTTGAAAGGTTGCGGATAAAGGCTCGCCAGCCATGGTAAGGAAATGTACCCGAGGCATCTTCGGGATCTGTCCTTGAAAGGTTGCGGACAAAGGCTCGCCAGCCAAATGATAAGGAAATGTACCTGAGGCATCTTCGGGATGTGTCCTTGAATGCTCGCGGACAAAGGCTCGCCAACCATGATAAGGAAATGGACCCGAGGCATCTTCGGGATGTGTCCTTGAATGCTTGCGGACAAAGGCTCGCCAGCCATGATAAGGAAATGTACCCGAGGCATCTTCGGGATGTGTCCTTGAATGCTCGCGGACAAAGGCTCGCCAGCCAAATGATAAGGAAATGTACCCGAGGCATCTTCAGGATCTGTCCTTGAAAGGTTGCGGACAAAGCCTCGCCAGCCAAATGTAATGGTCGGTTAATGGACCATGGGAGTAGCCACGTCGAAAGGGCTTGTTTTGAAAGTAGCGAACTCGTGATGTCGCCGGGGAAATAGTGAGTATGGATTCTCACTATCACTGTTTTTGGAATGAGCGGGTTCCGCGAGTAAGCCCCCTGCTGGTATTTGAAAGAATAGTGAGTTTGGAATTTTCACTATTCGCCGGCTTGAATTTGCAGTGGCGGTTTTGATCGCCGTTGTTCTAATTTTGAAGGAAAATAGCAAATTTGAGTTTGCCATTGCGTTTTAAAGTGACGGTTTATATGCCGCCATTGACATTTGATGGAAATAGTGAATTTGGAATCTTCACTATTGATTGAAGTGACGGTTTATATGCTGCCGTTGACATTTGATGGAAATAGTGAATTTGGAATCTTCACTATTAATTGAAGTGACGGTTTGTGTGCCGCCGTTGACATTTGATGGAAATAGTGAATTTGGAATCTTCACTATTAATTGACGTGACGGTTTATGTGCCGCCGTTTGCTTGAAATTTGGAGGAATAGCGGTTTTTGAATTTTCGCTATTATTTTTGAAATTGACGGTTTTAATCGCCGTCGTTTGTATTTTGAGGAAATAGCGATTTTGAATTTTCGCTATTATTTTGAAATTGAAGAAAATAGCGAATTTGATTTCACCATTGTTTTTGAAGTTGGCGGTTTTGATTGCCGTTTGCTTGAAATTTTCGAAAATAGCGAATTTGAATTTTCACTATTTGGTTTTGTTTATTTTTCGAGGAAATGACGACATTCAATATCGTCAACGAAAATTCGAATTTGTTGTGGGGAATTGGGCCAAAGCCTAAATTTCGCTGAAAAAGCAAAGGGGAGGCTTGGTTTAGGCGCGAGCCATCTGGCGATGGAAGCCGGCTTCCCTTTTTTCTGTTAAAAAGACGCGAGGTTGAGCTGCGGATGATTATTCATCTTCAACCTCAAAAATCTCGCAAAATCGCCATTAAAGGACCTTCTAGCTTGCTTTCGCTTGTGCCATTGTCAACAAATGTCATCTCAAGGTAAGTATTTCCTCTTGAATCCTTTCAAATATGTCGATTTTTAGCTTGATTAAATTAGGGCGAGGTTTTGCCCTAAAAATCGAATCGGGCGTTTTTGATCGAGCCAATTTCGAGTGAAATTGATGTTTGCATTAAGTTAGAAACCTGTTTAGGAGTATAGGGGTGCTTTTAGTTTGCATTTTGGTCCCCGTTCCCGCTCCCTATGCTCGAAAAACGTGAATGAGGCGAGAAACCGTCTCATTTCACAATGCCAAGTTTATTTGATTGGGTAGTGGGTCCCACTAGGTTGCATTGTAGTTGGGAAAACTCGTATTTTCCATTTAAGGACCTTCGTTGGGTGTTTGCGGTCAAAATTGGATTTTTGCCTTTTGCGACGGTCTTACGTCTGATAAAATAAGCGCCTGTTTGGGCTTGAATTGAGTCAGTTTGCCTTGAAATGAACCCCATTGGTATCTTAGGTCACCTTGAGGCGTGATAAAATCACGTTTGCCTTTTTGCGGTCGTTTTTGAATTTTTGACCGGTTTGGGCTCAATTTAGCGTATTAATTGCCTTTTTGAACCGTAAAAAAATCCCCATTGTGTCGGGAATGTATTTTGGGTTGTTGGCGGACCTTGTATGGGTCTTGAAATGCCGTTTTTGTGGTTTTGACTCGTCTTTTGCTTGAAAAGAGGGGCGAGTCGTTTTTGTGTTTTTTTTGTGAATGGTTTGGGGCGGGATTGCCCCTTGTTTTTGTATTGCAGGTTGTTTTTTTGTTTTTGGATTTATCCATTTCATGCCGTCGTAATGCCGAAATTTCGGCTGACGTTTTTTTGTTTGTAGGAGAGTGTTCGGAGCAGGCCGAGTTCATGGCTGCGACTCTTGAGGAGTTGTTCGGGTCAGGCCCGGTTAGTACTCCGGTTAGTACGCCCGCGGTGGTTGTGGAGGACGTTACTGAGGAGGAGAGACCTCCTGAGCAGACTGTTGGGGCCTCAAGGGCCGTCGAGGAGCATGAGGAGCCCGTTGTTGGGGCTGTTAGCACCGGTAGAGCTCAGACTAGGGCTGAGGCGAGTACCTCCGGGAGGAGGGTTTCTTCGAGGGAGCGACGTCCTCGGGCGACTAGGCGGACGTTGTGGGACGTCAACAGGGTCGTTGAGTTGGACCCTATCCACCACGTTGAGTCTCGCGGCCATAAGAGGCGGAGAGCGGAGATAGCCGAGGAAGATGCTGACGTCGCGAGCTGGAGAGCCAGGCGAGTTACGGCCCCACGGGGGTTGCTTTTACGGGCGGCGCCTGAGTGGGCCGAGGGTTTTGACGGTAGCCAGTTGTTGCTTCAACTGGACCGACACCTTTCCTACCGTGTTCACGAGGGCATGGTGAGTCGCATTCCCTGGTTGAATTTTGTCATTTTTTGAGATGTCGGGCCTAAAATAGGCATTCTGACGTTGTTTGTTTTTGATTTCAGGAGATGGGCACCATGAGGACTTTCTCGGGCTTTTCTACCTGCTTGGGCCTTTACGACGTTCTCCGAACCGGGTCGAGGGCGTTGATAGAGAGGTCAGCGTTTGGGCCGTTGGTGGCCGCTTGGCGGGACATTCACAGGTCCTCGATTAGGGCGAACCTATGTTTGATCCGCGCCATGTTGGATCGGTACTGGGACACGACGTCGTCGTTCCACATGGAGTTTGGGGAGGTCGGCGTGACTCTAGAGGACTTTGCCATGGTATCCGGCCTTCCCTGTGGCGAGCTGCCCATTGAGTTTACCGCGACACCGGAGAGAGTGTCCTCTCCTGCGGTCACTACTTTGATCGGTACTGCTTTGCCGGAGCCTTCCGACGTCACTCCGTACCTGATTGCGAGTTCCTACGTGAAGGACCACTTCACTGAGAGGGTGGCAAGTGTTGCTCTGGCGCCGTTGGCGAGCCCGGAGGCAGAGGCAGTGGCCGACGCGAAGGAGGCGCGGCTGTGGTTATGGTACTTCTTGGGTGCCACGTACTTTGGCGACAAGGGCGAGCGCTTGTCGACCAAGGTTTTTCCTCTTCTTGCCGACCTTGACACTTTGGGTCGGTTTGACCGGGTTACGCCGGCTTTGGCGAGTTTTACCCGTTACTTGCACGCGGCGGTGCGTCCGGAGACAGTGGGAGCGGGTAGTGCTCCTGCTCTGGTTGGTCCCGGCCTCATCTTTGAGGTACGAGCGTTTTTTTTTTTGTGGTAGTTTTTTTTTATTTTCATTTTGATTTTGACTTTGGCCATTTTTGAGAAATTGGCTAATTTGTGTTTGCTATGTTTGATTACAGGCTTGGTTGTATGCTTACTTCACTCCTCTGCGTCCGTGGACTACAGACGGTGTTCCCTCGGCTTACCCTGCTGTGAGGAGTTGGACGGTGGCTCGGAGGAAGTCGACTAAGTCGACTTACGAGGACTGCAGGCGTCGCGTGAACAAGCTTCAGATTGCTGATGTAAGTTCTCGCTTTCTTCCCCTTCTCCTTTATAGAGATAGGTAGAGAAAGGATGATTAGGTAGCTTATGAAGCCCCCAGTTAGCTGAGTAGCTTTGTTTCGAATGCAGTTTGTCGGGCGGCCTTGGGAGCACTATACGGATGTGCCGGCTGCCGTCAGGGAGCGTTTGCGACCCCGCAGCTCCCTGCGTCTGTACTTGGAGACGGCGATTGAGCCGGTCTGGTACTTGGGTGAGCGTTTAGTTCGCCAGTGCCTTACCGAGACTTTCGTCGTGCCGGTTGACCCGCCTGGGGTGTTGTTCCAGGAGTCGACTCCTGATGAGGTTGAGGAGCACCTTCACGGTCGGGGAGGTGAGGAGATGTTGCTGCGCGACGCCGACTACGACACCTTCCGGTTGTCGAGGCTTGCTTGGTACCCGATCGAGGTATGTTTTCCTCTTTTCTTTTGTTTTCATTGCCTCTCTTGATAGGAGGGTTTGTCATTTTTTATGTGGATCCATATGGCAGGGAGTCGACCCGCTGATGAGGACTCAGCCCCCAGCTTTCCCGACGGAGACCACTTTTCAGGGGCCGGGTGGCGAGGAGCTTCAGTTGCGCTTACCGGAGCCCGCGGTGGCCGAGGTGGCCGATGCCGGCATGGAGTGGAGGTTGACTGTTCTGAGGGTGAGTTCCTGACTTGAACACTTTCTCCAATCATACTTTGCCTTACATTGTATTGCAGGACATTTTTGTTTTGTAGGTGACGACTGTTAGTCACCAGAACTTGTGGCGGATGGCTAACCGCTGGAGGGCGCTTGCTGGTGACCTGGCTACGAGGGAGGCTCGGCTTTCTCAGGTACGTTTTGTGTGTTGTATTTCGTGTATTTGGTGTTGTGTTTCACGTTTTTAGATCTTGAGGATCTGTTATTGTGTTTTGTAGGGCACAACGGATCCGGCGGCGCTTGCTCGGGTCCGTGCTGAGTTGGAGGCAGCCAGGTCGACGATCGCGGGCCAGGAGCTGGGGATCATCCGTCGGGACCAGGACTTGAGGCGTCATGAGGTCGAGCTGCGGAGTCGAGACGCGGAGATTGCCTCTCTGAAGGCTCAGTTGGCAGCAGCGGAGGAGCTTCACGTCGAGATGGAGCGTGAGACGCTGGAGAGTTCCCCGGAGAGGGAGTCTGAGCTTGTGGTGGTGTCTGCATTGGCGGCGACTCCTAGTGAGACCAGGACTGGTCCGACGGAAGACGTCGAGTAGTTGTTGTAGTTTGTCCGTGTCTTGGACTCTTGTTTGTACATATTTACATTTTGCGTAAGGCGGTTTGTATATATGTGTTTTTTGGATTGTGGTTTATTTTGTGATTTTGGCTTTTTTGTGTTGTGTTTCGGAGGAGCGCTGTCGGCTGTTGATTCTCCTTTTGCTTTGCACCAGTTCCTGCATCGTTAGTATAGAAAACAGGCAACAGATAGCACATACGCAAAACGTAAACACGTAGAAGCATTTGATTGAAAGACAAAAATTAACCAAGATGACTTGAAATTAAAATTTGAAGTTTTTGAAATGAATTTTGAAAATTCCGTGACAAAGTCGTCGCGTTTGGAATTCAAAAGGAATTGATTTGAAAATTTGAGCAATTAACTCGTGTCGTGAATTAAATTGCATCGAAATTATTGAAAATTGACTCGAAAAATTCAAACTCAAACCGTCAGGAAAGAATTTTTAGAAAAGGATTTTTGCGAGTATATTTGGCTTTTGATGTCAAGACTCGAATTTGTGAGTGCTTGAATTTTTGAGGAAAATTGATGTCGTGTTATCAATTTTTGATTTTGATTTTTGCCGGAAAATTGCGAAAAAGCGAAAAAATTTCGGAATTCGACTGACATGGAAACGATCCATCGCGGATCGGGGCGACTAGCCCTTCCCCCCTTTAAAAAAAGAAAGAAAAATCCGTATGTTTAAAGCTGCGTCATGGAAACCGTGTCGGATTTCGTAAAACGCGAAAACAAGGAAATGTGAATGTGAAGAAACACAAAATTTCCTGAATCATCCCGAAGAGGCGCGAGCGTCTTGGCGATGGAAGCCGGCTCTCCTCTTTTTCTAAAAAATGCGCTGATCATTTTGTATAAATAGGGACGTTTGCGCTTCATTGTTTTATCATCCGAAACACAAAATCATCTCTACAAAACTTCTTCTTCTTCCACAAAAATATTTCATGGATGCTTTTGAGAACGCATTGCGACAATGGTGCCGGGATTTGTCGCCTCCCGAGAAGTATCAACTCGATTACATGGGAGTTGGCCAATTGTTGGTGCTTCGTCAAGTCAAGGTGCAACCTTCGTTTCTTGAAGCGTGTTCTCGGTTTTGGGATTCGAAACATCATGTTTTCGTTTTCCCGAAAGGTGAAATTTGACCTCTTGCCGAAGAGGTTGGAGTCATTGGTGCGTGGCCGGGTTGTGCTCCGGTGCTTCCTCCGACTCGGTTGTGCTACAAGGAGAAATTCTGTTCCATGTTGGGCTTATCAACAAGCCAAGTCAACTTTCTTCTTGCTCCACATGGTGTAGATATGTTAGCTCTTATCAACATCTTTTCGAACCGATTAGATGCTAATGTCTCGGAGGTGGCTAGGAGAAGGGCTCTTGCATTTTGCCTTGTCCATGTGTACCTCTTTGTTGATGTCTTGAAGAAGGAGGGGCCAAGATGTCATGGTAGCATGACCCTTATCCATGTGATTGAGCAAATGAAGCATGGTAGAGATCCGTCATGGTTGGTGTTTGGAGATATTATCCAAGCTTTGGACAAGGAAGGCTCTTGTGGAGAAGCTCTCTCTTTTGGATCCTCGAGGATCCTCCAAGTGTGGTTATTGGAGAGGCTAAGGTATGTAGAGCCTCCGGTTAATCCTTCTTCTTTCTCCTTCCGTCACCTTACTATGAGGAAGAAGTTGTACCCGGATAGTTTTGCTTCCACCGAGGCCTATTGGGCCACATTGGCGGAGGAGGGTGGTCCTCATATCCGTTGGGTGGTGCCGTGGTGGCACTTGAGGTCCTTCACGGGGTTGCCCGCTTCGGGTGCTAGTCCTCGTTCTTTGATGGTGGTGGGTTTGAAGGTTGTTTCCTTCATTTATCCCGAAAGGCTCATGAGGCAAATGGGGCGTCAACAAAAGGTGCCCGCTCAAGATACTCTTGTCCAAGAGAATGTTTTCCGGAACTCCGAGCTTGTGGAATTCTTTGAAAGGTGGTGGGCCACTCGGCCGCTTTGGGAGGTACCAAACCCCGTTGCCACAACATGGGTGACTCCCGCTTATGTCAAGTGGTCACGTGCTCCGTTCTTGGAAGAGAGGTCCAAGTTTCGTAAGGACGAGGTTGTCGATTTGAAGTATCGAGAGGTTGGCAAGGCCAACCGTGCCTTCTTTGAAGAGTATGTTGATGGAGCTACTCCCGATGTGATGAGACCACTGAAGAGGAGGAGTTCCGGTCCCAAGAATATGGTGGGCCATGCATTGGCTCGTCTTGGGTCGAACATGGGGTCTTGTGCTAGACCGGAGGACGTCGCCGTCCTAGATCCGTTGAGGATCCGTTCCGAGGAGGAAGTCCATGCTAGGCGGGCCAACAAGAACAAGGGGAAGATGTACCCCGAGGGAAAAGGCAAGGGTAGAATGGAAGAGTGAAGACTTCCATTACCCACTTTATTATCATGTTGTATCATTGTTGTGAGTTTTTATTATGTTGTACTAGGTAGTTATTGTGTGTTTTGTGCTAGTTTTATTATTTGAGGTGTGTTAGTTGACACCTTAGCCTTGACAAGTTGTAGACTTGTCGAGCTTTATTTATTGTTGAAATTGTAATCCCTCCCATTATTAATTAAATAAGAGGATTGCTCGTGTCGAAAATTGTGAACGCTTGTTTCTTCCATCCATTTTGTAAAGGCAATTCGATTTGAATCGTCCTAAACATTTGCACTTGGGAAAGTGGTATTTTGTGGAAAGGGAGAAAGGCTCATTTTTGTATTTTTGTGGGAAAGGGAATGGTTTTCCCTTTCTCTTTTTTGTGATGTTTTTTTGTATGTGGGGATTGTTGTTTTTGATCGTGGGAATGGTTGTATCCTCCTTGTGTAAGGAAGGATTGCCTACGTATTCACCTGAAGAGGTGAAATCAAACTATGATCGTAGTTCGAAATGTTTTGTGAATTTGAATTGGGTTTTGTGGTTGTATCCCTCAGGCATAAGAGGGACTGCCTACGTATCCACCTGAAGAGGTGAAATCAAACCATGCTCGTAGTTCAGGGGGTTTGTTTTTTTTGTAGTGCAAATGAACGTTGCCTTTGACGGATCAAAGGACATTCGAAACGGGCAAGGTGCCGCAGCTTAGACTCGATAAAACATGCAATTTCAAATCAGAACGTTTTGAGGAACTTGACTTGAAAAGGGTTGAGGTCGATGCTAGTTGCAAAACTAGGCTAGGTTGTTGGTTGCTATGGTTCAAGGGTAGTATTTTTTGAGTTGGTCTAGGTTGGTCGGGTTTGTAAAATCCTCCCCATCTAGGTCACTCAGTCTCACTGCGCCCCCCGAAAGTATTTTCTTGACCAGGTATGGCCCGGCCCAGTTGGGTTTGAATTTTCCCCTCGGATCGACGGGTAATGGTGCTCGAACTGACTTGAGGACCAAGTCGCCCTCATGGATGTTTCTGGGTTTAACCTTCTTGTTGAATGCCTGTTGTATACGTCGTTGGTATAGCTGGACGTTGTGCAAGGCGTTGAGTCGTCGTTCGTCTAGAAGAGTGAGTTGTTCGTACCTTCGACGGGTCCATTCCGCCTCAGGGACTTGACTCTCTAGTAGGATGCGTAGAGATGGGACCTCTAACTCTACCGGTTGAACCGTCTCCATACCGTATGCTAGGTAGAAGGGTGTGGCGCCTGTCGGTGTTCGAATGGAGGTTCGGTATCCCCAGAGCGCGAATGGGAGTTTGCTCGGCCAATCGCGGTAGTTGTCTTGCATTTTCTTGATAATGGTAACAAGAGTTTTGTTCGCTGCCTCCACCGCTCCGTTAGTTTGGGGACAGTAGGGGGATGATCGATGTCGTTTGATCTTGTATTTGTCCAGCAAGGCTTGAGTTTCCGCCCGGAAGTGAGAGCCTTGATCGCTGATGATTTCATGGGGTACGCTGTATCGGCAGATGATGTTGTTTTGAGTGAACTTGGCCACTTGTTTGGCGGTCAAGACTGCATATGATTGTGCTTCCACCCATTTGGTGAAGTAGTCGATGGCGACGAGGACGAAGCAATCCCCCTTGGTGCCTATCGGGTTGACTTTCCCGATGATGTCGATGCCCCAGGTTGAGAATGGCCAGGGTGATGTCATGGTGTATAAAAGGGATGGTGGTATGTGTTGTATGTTGGCAATTGTGGCAATGTTTGACGTAGTTATGGCAATCGGCTTCCATGGTGGTCCAGTAGTAACCTAGCCGTATGATTTTCCGTGTAAGCATCATTGCACTCATGTGAGGGCCACATTCTTCGTCGTGAACCTCTCCCATGACTTTTTTGGCTTTGTGATGGTCAATGCAAAGGAGGAGAATTCCTTGGGGTGTTCTTTTGTAGAGTTGATTTTGGTTTATCACGAATTGTGATGCAAGTAAACGGATGGCTCTTTGTCCTCTTTGATCAGAGTTGGGAGGGAATTCGTTTTTGGTTTTGTAATTGAGGATGGCTTGGTACCAAGGTTCATCGTGGCTTTCCTCATCGTCGATAATGGCACAAATGTTAGCTGGCTCGCTCCGTCTTTTGACACATAGGGGCATTGATGTCATGTCGTCGGGTATGTTGACGAGCGCGACAAGTTTTGCCAGGGCATCAACAAATTGATTTTCCTCTCGTGGCAAGTGGAAGTAGTCGACTTGGTCGAAGAACTCCGCCTCTTGATTGATATTTGCTCGGTAGGGAGCTAAGCTGTCAGATCAGATTTTCCATGATCCGGATACCTGATTGATGATGAGTGAGGAATCGCCATGGACCCTCAATCTCTTGATGCCAAGTGTGATGGCTGCTTGTAGGCCGATGAGTCATGCTTCATATTCAGCGGCATTGTTGGTGACGGCGAAGTCTAGCTTGACCGAGATCGGAACGTGTTCTCCCTCTGGTGATATTAGAAGGATTCCTACCCCGAAGCCTCTCAGATTAGATGCACCATCAAAGTATAGGTCCCATGCGTCGGAGTCGGCACAAAGGATGTCTTCGTCAGGAAGTGACCATGTGTCGGTTGTTGGATCCTCGTTGACGGGATTTTCTGCTAGGAAATCGGCAACTGCTCTTCCCTTGATAACCTTGAGGGGTACAAACTTGAGGTCAAATTCGGACAGCATGAGTGTCCATCTAGACAGCCTTCCGTTTAGTACGGGTTTTTCGAAGATGTATTTAACCGGGTCCATCTTGGAGTAGATGTGGACCGAGTAGCTGAGCATGTAATGCCGCAGCTTCTTTGTTGACCATACTAGGGCAAGGCATGTCTTTTCCAGTTGGGTATACCTCGTCTCGTACTCAATGAACTTTTTGCTGATGTAGTAGATGGCTCGCTCCTCGTTGCCAACTGTTTGTGCTAGCATTGCTCCCATGGCCGTGTTGGTAACAGACAGGTATATGGATAGAGGAATCCCTGGTTGAGGTGGCATAAGGACAGGAGGTTTGGATAGGATCTCCTTTATCCTGTCGAAGGCTTTCTGACAGTCGTCGTCCCAATCGATGTGATCGGAGGCACGAAGCTTCTTGAATATCGGTTCACAGATCATAGTGAGCTTGGCAATGAAGCGGCTGATGTATTGAACCTGACCGAGAAATCCTCGAATCTCTTTCTCGTTCCTAGGCCGAGGCATTTGTTGAAGGGCTTTGATTTTGGTTGGATCAATCTCAATGCCTCTTTTGCTGACGACATGTCCCAAGAGTTTTCCGGAGGTGACCCCGAATGCACACTTCTGAGGATTTAGTCTCATGTTATATTTCCGCAGACGAGCGAAGAATTTCCGGAGGGCACTGATGTGGCCGTCCCGTTCTTTCGATTTGACGATCATGTCATCGACATATACCTCTACCTCCTTGTGCATCATATCATGTAGGAGAGTGGTAGCGGTTCTTTGATAGGTTGCTCCGGCGTTGATGAGGCCGAAAGGCATGACCGTGTAGCAATATGTACCCCACTGTGTAGTGAACGCGGTTTTGTGCATGTCTTCCTCGGCATTTTAATCGGTTGTACCCGCATACCCATCCATGAATGATAGGAGAGCATGTTTGGCGTGTTGTCCACCGAATGTCAACATGTGGCAAAGGGAAGTCGTCTTTTGGACTCGCCTTGTTCGATCCCCCGAAGTCGACGCAAACCCGAATTCTTCCGTCTTTCTTTGGTACCTGCACAATGTTGGCCACCCAATCCGAGTATTCAGACACTTTGATGAACCCGGCCTTGAACTGTTTGTCCACTTCTTCCTTGATTTTTAGGGCCCACTCGGACGCATCCGGCGTAGCTTCATTTCACGTGTTTAGCCCCGGTTTAATGGGTATCCGGTGCTCGCAATTTTTCTCACAATCCTGGCATGTCTCTCGTAAGACCAGGCGAACACGTCCTTGTATTCGTGGAGGAGGTCAATGAACTGCTGCCTTTCCGAGGGGTCCAGGGTTGTCCCTATCCTAAGTTCTTGAGGTGTATTGTCGGTTCCTACGTTAATAGGTTCGGTTTCCTCAATGATGGGGGTTCTGGTTTCCCGTTTGTCAAGTTCTTTGGCTAAGTGAGGTGGGTAGTCATCAAGTCAAATTCCTCATAATCATTCGAATGCATTGCGCTTAAATTGAGACGAGTCATAAGCAAACTTAGCGTTCATTAAGTTGACACGAGCGAATAGCTCGGAAAGGACAGACATCTCGTGGTCAGTCAGAGGCGACACAACAGAGGAAGTGGCCCCTGGAACAGGCTCCAGGTTGTCACCTTTCATGAGAGTGGGGGTGACCTTAGTAGACTCAGCCTCTGAATCAGCCACGACTTTGTGATAAAATAGTGGGAAGGGGACCTTGACTGGGACATTAGGAGTGTTAGGAGCTATGACAGACTCTGACTCTGACTCAGACTCAGACTCAGATCCTTCTTCACCTCCCTCCTTGAACATAGGGCCTTCTCCAGTTGTTATCTTGAGAATGCGGCCGTGGCGATCGGTCCACTTGATGGTTTTCCTCCAGCCCTGGGTAGCTTTCTCCGGGTCAGTATCGGAGATCAAGGCGGTTGGATCAAATTGGTTGTCTTTCAGGGCGATGTTGATGATGTCCTCATAGTCGAGGTGTTTGACGTTATCTTCCTTGAATAGGAGAGTGACAGCTTGTCCGTCAAGGCATGGTGACGGTTTGGACTCAGTTGATGCAGTTTCGATGTTGTCGGGGATAAAGTAGCAGTCCTGGAAGACTTCCACTCCCGGGTACCTAGCCCTGGCCACAGAGTCATAGATTCGTTCCGGAAAACCGTGGTAGAGCTCGGACTCTCCCTCGGGGACAAAGTATCCGTTGAGAGTCAGATGGTAGGGACGAAGGATGACTCCGTGCTTCTTGCGCTTTCGGATTAGGAGGTTCATCTCCCGGATATCTTTGTCAGTAGGTTCATACCCCAGTCCAAAGGGAATGTTGGGGACCTTAGCCTGTTTTAAGGGAGGCAACGGGTCCTTTAGTGGTTTGAGCGGCAAACCCGGGAAATAACCCTGACGCATCATGATACGGTTGATCGTGAGGTTGCAGGTTCATCAGTTATGGCGTTCACGGCTTGGAAAACCCACATTTCATTGTCGTCCTCCTCAATGGCTTGGGAGGCTACCCCTCTTCTCATAACTGCTTTGATTGGGGAAGCGGGGATCGTGATCGTTTTCCCGTTGAAGGGGACCCTGATCTTTTGGTGGAGCGTTGATGTGACCTCCTTGACAGCGTGAATCCAGGGACGTCCCAGGAGCATGTTGAAGGACGCGTCGACGTCGACCACTTGAAAACTGGTTTGTCTTTCCAAAGGTGGCCTTGCGGCCAAAGTGACTAGCCCAGCGACCTTGCGACGAGTGCCGTCGTAGGCGCGTACTCCTTGATTCGTCGGGATTAGATCAGATTCCTTAATATCCAGCCTGTGGGCAGTTTTGAGAGGAATGACATTCACGGCGGAATCGTCATCCACGAGGACCATTGGTATATTCTTCTAGAGGCATTGTACGGTGATGTACAGGGCCAGGTTATGATTGGCTCCGAATGGAGGGATGTCCTCGTCGGAGAAGACGACCGGGTTGTTTAGATCAGGGGCGTCTCTCGTCATGTGTGCCACTATTTCTTCTGGGGAAGAGGTGGAGGGCACGATTAATTTTCCCAAGGCCTGTCGATGCTCAAAAGACGTTGCGATCAGTTGCCAGATTGAGATTTCGGCTTTGTCTTTCTGGAGCTGTTTCAGGATTGAGTTCTCAGGAGCTTTTGGTTGAGTGTCCACTTCCGGGACGATTTGGTCATTCGTTGTTGGAACGACCGCTGGGTTGCTCGGATTTTGATAGGGACGTCCGGACCGGTTGAGATGTCCGATTTCCTTCGTCCGCTTTTCCTTCCCTGGGATGACATAGACATGCTCAACATCATCTCGCCATATGCCGTTAATTTCAGGGTCTCGAGGATACCTTGGAGGGGTATTCCTCGGTGGGTAGTTCTTGTGGGGAATATTTTTGTGAGGGCGATTTTTATGGGGGTAGTTATTTTGAGGGTAGTTATTTTGAGGGTGATTATTTTGAGGGTGATTTTCGTGAGGTCTATGCCAGAATGGTCGCGGGAGCAATCCATCCTGGGGCGGGTAGTTTTGAATGCTTGGGGAATTCTCCCTCGGACGCGGTGTTGGGGGATTGAAGATGAGTCGACGGTAGGCGTCGTCGAGTCGGGTGATTTTCTCAGAGAGGCTGGCTATGGCCTGTTCAACTTGCTGAAATATAGTGAGCATAGTGGCAGCACTGAACACAAACACTCCGTCTGAAGGGTCCTTTTCCAGAACATTCACCTCATCGTCAATCGGCAAGATGAGATGAGAGCAGTCTAGGGTCGGCTCATCGTCAGAGATGGCGTGAATTCCCAGAGGATTCGTCTTGTTGTTCGGTTTAGTTGGTGGGGGTATGGGCAAATCTCCTTTCTCAATCATGTCTTGAATGAGGTGCTTGAGTTTGAAGCAATTTTCGGTATCATGCCCTTTCCCTCGATGATACTGGCAGTAGGCGTTGGGGTTCCAAAATCGGGATTTCTTGGCGTCGGCCGGGTCCGGGGTGGGCCCGATCGGTTGTAACTTCCCTTGGTCCATGAGCCTTTTCAAGGCACTTGCATAAGTCGACCCTATGTTGGTGAACACTCTCTGGGGCGTTCAGTCCTTCTTAGCAGATGGTTCGACGAGGTTAACCTCATCAATCTTGTTTGTCTGACCGTAAGGGCGAGATCCGATTGAGGTGGATCCTTGATAACCCCCGCCGTGGTCTTTGCTAAGACACCCTTTCGGAGGTCGTCCTCAATACGTGTCCCCAGAATCTGCAGATCTTGAAAAGTTTTGATATTCTGATACCTCAGTAGGTTGGCATAAACCGGGCGGAGGTTGTTAACAAATTTTTCCACCAGAGTTGATTCACTCGGCTTACTCACCCTCCTCCAATGAGTTAGGAACTCAGTGAATCCTTCCTTGTCGTTTTGGGTTAGCACCTCGAGAGTACGGGTGTTGGCCTGGATCTCGACATTGTCGGCATACTGTTTGGCAAACTCAACTGCGATCTCATCCCAAGTGGTAAGGTTTTTCGGGTCCAAGGAGTAGTACCATTGGCGAAGAATTGGCTCCAAAGAGGATGGGAAGATCCTTGTAAAAAGCTCCTGTTTGACCCCCTTAATGGCCATGTAGTCTTTGAAAGCACGGATGTGGTTGAGTGGGTCCTCCACTCCCTTGAACTTAGGCACATCAGTCAGGGTGAAGTTGTCAGGTAACTTGTCCCCAACAGGTTCGAACCTTCAGTTATTTTCAAAGTGGATATTGTTACCCCGGGCTAGGAGTTGTTCTTCCAAGAGTTTCAGCCTCTTCTCAGTTTCAGTCAGAGGTGGGGTATTATGTTCCCCAATTTCCTTGTTCTCGAGGGCGTCGATATGGGTCTCGACGCGATCCAGGGTGACCTTAAGAGCGGTAAGCAGGCTGGCTAGCTGATCAGTTGTGACATCTCTGTTGTTATCATTGTTGTTGTGGTTGACAGACGAAGTTGAAGACGGGGCCATGGCTCTGAGGCAGAAAAACGGCTCACATTACAACTCAATCCGACACGGTTCCAAGACTAAACGCAGACAAGACAGAGGACGAGACAAAGATCGACTCAACAAGACGGGGTGACCGTGTGTGGTCCCTCGGTGCTGACTCGATTTATGACGTGACGGTGTTTGACCAAACCTTTGACACGAGTCCAATCATGACGGCGCGACGCCATTGGACGGGTCTCGTGGTGAGACGACTCATAAGTAAAGACCCATAAGTACGTTTGCTTTGACTCGATAGACACGAGGCGGAATTGGAATGGTGGATTGAAGTTTTCGAAAATAGAAATTTTCAAAAAGATTCATTTGTCACTTTAATAGGCGGCTTCCGAAGATAGAAATCTCCGCAAGTCGATCAGTTGAAAGGGGTTGTCTTAAGTTTATTTGCAAAAGACGGTTTGAGTTAGAGTCGGCTCGAGAAACGGTGCATTGTTTCCCAAGGCGGTTTTTGAAATTCAAAATTGTACGTTTTGAAAATCGAGTTTGAAATGTTTGAAAAGGTCTCGGGGACGGTGCATGGTCCTCGGGATCCGAAAGTGTCTCGAGAAAAGGGTGTGTGCATTTCTCGGGTTTTGAAAGAGCCATTGTCGGCGCGAAACGGGTAAAAATCCGTGTCTAGACGCGGCGATTAAGACGGCGTAAAAAGGTGATTTGAAATGGTTATACAAAACCGGGTTTGAAAATCGTCATTACGACGGCCTAGAAAGGCGTGTTGAAATGGTTATACAAAACCGGGTTTGAAAATCGTCATTACGACGGCCTAGAAAGGCGTGTTGAAATGGTTATACAAAACCGGGTTTAAAAAATTGTCATTACGACGGCCTAGAAAGGCGTGTTGAAATGGTTATACAAAACCGGGTTAGAAAAATCGTCATTATGACGGCCTAGAAAGGCGTGTTGAAATGGTTATACAAAATCGTCATTATGACGGCCTAGAAAGGCGTGTATCGGTCGGCGAAAGACCGAGGTTTGAAACGGCCATTATAACGGCGCGAAAAGGGTGTTTTTGAAAGTTTGAAAATGACACGGAAGGACTTATGATCAAGTAGCACATAAGCACTCACAGTTCATTATATTATGCATTATGCTGACACGGGTTTTGGCTTAAAAGGGTGGGTTACACACCAAGCAATCAAACCCCGATTTGCGAGAGGGATACCAATCCAAACAAAATTTGTAAGGAGGGTGCCCTAGCCTCGTGCTCGAAAGTGATGAAAGCTCTTTGACGAAACAGAAATGTGTAACGTCAATGGTATGCTTGACTCAATCGGGATTCGAAACGCGGGGATGAGAAAACTCACGCCGACGAAACGAGCCAATTGGTCGAAAAGGGTTAGGTTGTGGGCCCGGACAAGGAACCCGACCGTGACCGTAATATCAATTAATGCATTCCAACCAAGACCTCGTTCGAGTCTCACCATCTAGGCATCACAAAGACGTAAGAGTCCTAGTTATCCCCAGCGGAGTCGCCAATCTGTGGACATGGGCCACGTCTCGGTCTGTGGATTTGGGGGCCACCTACCAATCCTTAGTCACGGGCCACCTGCACCCCAAGCCAATCTGTGGACATGCATCGGTCTTTTGAAAGCCACGCTCGGCGGCGTAAAGGTGCTTTCGACCGGATCGTTTTAGATCGGTCGGTTTCGTCTCGGTAAGGGTCTCGAAATGATTAGAGATGTTCGGAGTCACCACCAATCATTTGTGGGATGCCTGGAACTCATTCGAATTCCACTTTATACCTCGGTCAAATCAAAGCACAAAGCAGCGTTTGACATAGGTACTAAAGATAAGGAAATCGTCCCTCTTTAGCATCCCATCTCTAGAATGACTCTCGTACGCCCTGGATAAGGTCGTCCACTATCCAAAGTTTCTGAGTAAGAGGTGAAGGTACGTATTGGGAAGCCCTTTAATCAGACACCCAATCTCGCCCGCGTTTAGCGGCCTCTACTGATCGATCTTGGTTGGTTGAATGCAAAAGTTGATAAAACGTTTTAAATGCATGAATGCGCATCCAATGATTTAAACCTAACATGTGAGAGCTTTCTAAGTCGGTTGATTTAATCCAAGTATCAAGTATAAGATGTCGAGTTGGATTAATGGTTGATTTGCATGTAAGACGGAAATTAAACATCCATTTACCGTATTAGGTTTTGGGTGCATAACATGATCCTTTTGTCTTAGTAAGGCATTTTGCAAATATGGTTTTGAATAATCGAATAATCGTCTGATCCGTCCTATATCCGGGTTAGCCGGAGTCGGGATCGTCCTAGAATAATGCTGGAAGGGAACAGGCCCTGTACCAGACGGCTATAAGAGGCGCGAGCCAGCCGGCGGTGTAAGGGGCCTCCCTCTGGTTTTGAAAATGAGAAATGGGGAGTCTGCTTGAGGCGCGGGTTAGCCAACGGTTGTATGCCGTGTTCTGACTATTTAGAAAACGTTATAAAACGTGTTGAAAATGGGTATTTGAACCCGATTTGATTTTGAAAGGGTCGTTTAGATCGCATTTGTTGATTTGAAGAACTAGACTCGAATAATCATCATTATTTGATAATATTCGGTGTCGGGTTCGATTTGACAAACTTGACATGAATAGTTTTGGAAAATGATTATGGACTAATTGTTTTAAGTCCATTTTGAATGTAATTAGTCGATACTCGTCATCGTACCCGGGTTAAAATCCGGCATGGTATGTAGAACCAAGGATGATTTTGTGTTGGTGACTAATATGCTTGTTTGAAAATGTAAAGAAATGAAATAAATAGCTTTAAAATACCATTTAAATGTCATTAACCAAATATTATCACCGAAACACGGATTTAACCGTCATGGTATGAAGAACCAAGGGTGAAAAATGCTTTATGGTTAAAACATGTGAAATGAAATAAAAAGGTTTCGAAAATACTTGAAATGGTAAAAACCGATTACAAATATGAAAAATGGATTAAGGGAAATGACGAGAACAAACACGGTTGATCTCTGGTCTGAGTACCCCATTTAGGCGCTAGCCAGTTGGCGACCTAAGGGGTTTCTGCCTCAGACCAAAAATCGGTTTTGGCTCGTTTATTCCATGTTTTGGTTCATGTTATGCATGTTTTAGCATGTTAGAGTCATGAAACAAATGAAAACATAATAAAAGAGGATTTTTACACCCTCATACTTACATGTTTGGTTATGGCGAGTGACCGACGTAAGTGTAACAACTCGTTTGATCGGAAAAAACTCGGTTTAAAACCGTTTTGGTAAGTAAAAGAGTGTTTTAAAAGTTTAGTGATGATGGTGTAGTGGTCGAAGTGGTCGGTCAAGTTGTTTAATGCACGATGACGGTACAAAATAATGTGTAAGGCTCGTGTTTACGATCGGTAGGTCGTAAATACGCGTCGGATTGTGACTTAAGAAGTCGAGTCGAGAATTTTAAGGGAGAAAAGAGGGGGCGTACACTCGCGTAAGTCTCAAATGGGTGGCATTTGAGGGGTATTTATAGGAGAATGAGTGGTTGTGTGAGTTTTGAGCGACGTGGCCACCTGGGCTGCTCAAAGAGGCGCGAGCCACGTCGCGGGTCTTCGAGCTGTGTTGTTGCTTTCACAACAAACGCAACCATGATTTCTTCTATCCTAGGTTTTGTCGTCACATGTTTGGTACTTGACCGACATGAATCCGGGAAAACTTAAAGTAGAAGGCTTTGAGATATTTTGGTTTTTGTGTTTGACTCGGTTTGACTCGTTGTTGGAGTCGGGATTTGAATTTTCGAGTCGGTTTTTGGTCCGGTGTCGGTTTTGACTCTAGTTAGTGTCATCGCGACCCCGTCGCCGTGCATTAAACACTCCAGGTATTTTTGAAATGTTTTATTTTCGAAATCGTTTTAAATTTTCCGACGTAAAGTTGTACACAAACTGTCGATCAAACGCTGCGATTCCAAAACATGTTGTAGTCCGATAATCATCGGGTGTTTGTTGGAGTCTCAGCAGATACTGGGTATCTACACATGTGCATAAGTTGAAATCACAACAAGCAAGCAAATTAATTATGAAAACATATTAGATTAAGCATGAATCATTCCTCATGTTGGTTTCCCCTAATTACCCATTAACCCTAGCTAGAAGACTACTCACTCATTATCAAGTTCAACATGCTAATAAGGTTGTCAATCATATTAACAAAGCAAAACATGATGAATAAATGAAAGTGATTAACAATAATTAAATAAGGGTAAAGAGAATTATACCTATGAAGATGATTCCAAATAATAAAGCAAAGAATAGTAGAAGAAAACTTGATTGATTGATGGAGAGTTGTCAATTCTCCAATAATAACCAAATAATCTTCAATTACCCAATAATAAACTTGAACAATAATTAAGGAAAGATTAATGTGTGGTTTGTGGCAAGATTATGTTAGGTTCATATACCTATTATTAGACTCCTCTAATAGTGAACTAATTAACTTTTTAATTATTTGTTCTTTAGATCTAGTGCATACATAACAAAATGAAAGATTTATAAGGAAAAACAATGTCCCTTATATTCTTCGAAATATTGGGCACAAGTAAGGTCACCTTCATTCACTTGTTCTTGAGCTTAATGTGTTGGATGATCCTCCTAAGACTCCAAGTATATAAGACTCTCCAATAAGTTGCACCCAAGATTTAACCCAAAAATTCCTACTAATATTAACTAGATATGTAGTAGAAATGCTTCTTTAATATTACTAATATTTATAGTATTACTACTTCTAGTAATAGTTGGAGAGTATTAGTATTTAAGAGTGTTTGGAGGATTTTGCATGTGAGGAAGTATGAGAGAAAACAAGCCAAAAACAAGAAGGAAAAATGAGCAACAAATGCTAATATTTAAGAGCACAAAACCGGTGCTCCTCTTACAAGGGGGAATCTTTTCCTCTTATTTTTACTTGTTTGTAGAGCATAGGTAGGGTGTAGGAAACATTTATGTAAGATGTAGTATGATTAAAGCTTATGTGATATGTCACTATCACAATCTAACCAAAATAAACAAAAGACAAAGGGAGCATCTTTTGCTCTCCTTTGGCCGGCAATATGGAGCTCTTTTGCTCTTATTTTTTGCCTTTTGTCATTTGTCCCACAAATGCTTATAAGTCATATGTTCAATTATCTTACATAATTAATTATTAATGCAATCATTTAACAATTAAATATCACAATTAATAATATAATATACACTCCACTTTTGAGTAGTATACTACCATTATATCAATATATAATGGGTCCTATAATTGCTAGTTAGTTAAAATTACAACTCCTTGTAACTTTAAATAACTAATTACCTCTACCTCAAAACTTATATAAAACCTCAACTAATCTAGTAATTTAACACTTAAATACTAAATTAAATCTTATTTAATCACATTACAATAAGACGCAAAATCACACTCCCATAATTAAGGAATTAATCAATCTGTATCGCATACAATTAATTAAATATCTATTTGGGCCTCATCCTATAGGTGTGACCTAAAGGGATCAACTAACCACCACCGTCATACGACAGTAATGTCAAACTCTAGTTAGCCAATCATTACCGATTAATGACGATCAGTTGACTATATAAAGAATCATCCCTTTTGTATTCTTGATATGAGATTTAATTATGATATTAAATCATGTGATCGCACTATTGTTGAGGACACATTTTCCAATAATCTCCCACTTGTCCGAGACAAGTATGCGTCACCAATTCTCTTGTCCTATTACAATCTCCCACTCAATGCAAGGTGTCTTGCAGGTCGTACTTACACTTGATCATATCTTGAGTGGTTTCCTTGATCTGGAGAGTAACTGTCTGACCGGAATTATCTACCATAGATACATTCCGAGCGTGGCCACGCATTTCCAGTTAACTACTCCTCGAGTGGCCTTGAGATTTCAAACAACCCTGACAAGAGGTGGACAATTCCTAACGCACTGTTCCTTTTGTTCAGCCACAGTTCATCATAACCCAAAATATATCCAGTTTGACCTCATTTACGTAGTCGTAGAGTATAAATCAAAGCTAATCAGAAATTTGTGCCAACTTTGGGCGAATAGTCTCTAGTCAAAAGAATTGACTCACAAGAATACTATAGTTGCTCTTGCCACGATCAGGCTTTATGAATTACGAGAACTCTATAAGCGGTCACTGCCCGACAGAGTGTCCCATACAGTCTGCCTATGTGATCGACTAGTCATCCCATATGACTCTATGGCACTTGAACTTGCCATCAATCGCATCACACTCTAGTCACTTCGAGACGTAACCTCATATAAGTAACTAGGGGCGAATACCATGTCAACCCAGTTCACTTTAATGGGGTTCAATTTGTCTCTACAACCCATTTGGATATGACAAGGTAACGGGTGAGTTTAATGAAACTCAAACGATAAATGCGATTATCACATATGAATAGTCAATACACTATTACTACTTCATATCCTATAATCTTTAGTGTATAATTAACACTAGTTAAAATGCTATAAGAGCTTGGCAAGTGGATATACCCTATATCCATATATTCCAATTTTATTAATTGTTATTTCCTTCCATTCAATGTTATCTCTAATGACATGAATTTATCTAAGTATATGTCTGGACTTCTTACTTAGACTTGGGCTCTTTAACTTGAAAGATGCTCCCACTGTTATCGCATAACTTGTGATAAAGTCATTTGTAGAGGGATTCACCCTTAATCCCTACGTTGACCATTTTATCACAATTTACATAGATTCCTTTTGTAGAATTTGCAATGCGCAAAACTAAAACACTTTTCTAGTATCTTACTCCTGAGTCAATAAGACATCCTAGGATTTCAACAAATCCCTTTCGGTTTGGAAACTAAAGTTTGTGCAACCCTTCAACACCTAACTTAGTTTATCATCCAAACATATGAACGAATCCTTAATTCTTCTCAAGAATCTCAAGGATGTTCTTTAAGGCTTTCATAAGCCATATCATGGGAATTATCTTGTTATTGACATATCATGCTCTAGGCATATGATACATCATGGCATGTGCGTCTGTTGGCATACATGATCATTCCAATGGCGGAAACATTAGAAATCGATTTCATGTAATCAACAACTTAATAGGTTTAGTGAAGGACTATGACTCCATCATAGTAATTCCACTTTCATCAACATGAACAGCCTATTGAACCTTGTTGATGTACAACAGATACGAAAGATCTTATCCTCATAATATTCTCAACTTTATGCCAATATTCTCTCTCATAGATTCAAAAATATAGAATACTTTGCACTCTTTTACAGAAGAGAGCATTGGTACATTCTTCTCAATAAGTAATATGTTTTCAACATATAAGACATGGAAAAATAATTCTTGCTCCCACTTAACTTCATGTATAATCACGATTCTTCAATCATGTGAATGATACCATTCACAATTATAACATGAACAAAAAGTATAATCCTTTAATGCTTGCTTAAGACCATTCTAGGATCACTTAAGAAAGCAACGCATAATATGTTAGGATTCTTAGATCTTAATCTAAGGTTTTGTGTTCCAAACACTCCCTTCTCTAAATTCACATTTTAGAAAAGCGTATTTTTAATATCATTTGTCATTCTTCATCAAAATGAAATGCGGCAATTCCTAACATAATTTATCTTGATCAACATCTTTATGTCAATCTTATGCATTTAAGCACTCTAAAGCTCTATTTACCTTTAAAGAGACCCTCGCCTTTAAGTAATTCTACTTTTGAGTAACAATTATCGGATTGTAATGCTACGGCTCGTATGTAACAAGGTCATAATACTATTACTTTCACAAAGTAATATTTTAACCAATAAGACATGTGCGATAAACTCCCACTGAACTATACTCCCACTCTATCTTTATAGATTATAGTTCAACTATACTCCTACTCTATAGTTCCATTACTTTCACAGAGTAACACTTCAACTATAAGAGATGTTTGTGACGATCCAATTTACTCCCACTCTATCTCTCAGAAATACATCTATCTTCTTGAGTCTAGCTTTGTGAGTTACAAACATATATATAATGGAATATTAGGAGTTTATCTAGACTATGTATTAGCTTTCAAAAGGCCATCCCTAACATGGCAGTTTGATTCAAGTAATATACGAGTCTTATCCATGTCATCTGTTTAATAGACTCTCTATTCTAGGTATCTCATGGTTGAACATCCGTTTAGAATAATGTGTCCGTATGGTATCGTAAAGTCCCTACTTTATGAGTTCAATAGCTCATCACAACTTAAGTAAGTTGTTACATTTAGTAACAATGACATAAGGAGAATCAAATTCATAGCTTATGGACATATAATGATCTAATCACCATAATCTTCTATTTGATCAATTTGAGTTGTCTATCTAATGTTTCCCTACGCAAGTAGTATATGATGATAATTTTAGAACAAGTGATAAAATAAAATAAGTGATTTAGGTTGAAAACCAAACCACAAATATCCAAAGCACAACAATTGTTTAACGGATACAAACCAATTTCCTAGTCACACAAGGAAATCAAAATAGTTCTAAAAACTTCAAATACATCATAAAATTAAAGACAAAGCAAATTAAAGCCAAGCTTCCATTGATCCATCACTACGGTCGGCTACTCTAGCTTCCCACATGATCCTCTAAGCTTGCTTCTCCTTGTCTTTGTCCTTGCTAGGAGGCCTTATTTACAATAAAAAGGGTAATCATTACAACTTGTATCAACATACTAAAGTTGAGATCGAAATATAAAAGATAGGGATAGTCATATACCTACTGGAATAACCTTTCCAGCTTTGATGTCGCCAAGGTATTTGGAACAGTTTCTCTTCCAATGTTCAACACCACAACAATAGTGGAACTTGTCCCCGGAGAAGGCACTGTACTTGGGCTTGGAGGAGCTAGCTTCATAAGTTTTAGCTTTGTTCCTGTTGGGAGTTCGCTTCTTTTCCTTTTTCCCGCCTTTCTTGAAGGTTCCCTTGCTCTTATGATTGACATTGAGCACATCTTTGGTGGAGCTAATACTTAGCCCCATATCCCTTACGGCTTGCACAAGCATTTTGTGCAACTCATCAAGGGAAACCTTCTTATCTTGCATATTGAAATTCACCCGGAATTGAACATATGCTTTGATTTTGTTGAGGGAATGAAGGATGCGATCAATCAAGAGTTCATCGGGAATCTCCACCTTATGCATTTTCAAGGTCTCAACATGCTCCATCAACTTGAGCACATGAGGGCTAACTTTTTGGCCCTCCTTAATGTTGAGATCAAAGAATGCGGAAGCCGCTTCATATTGTATGACCCTAGGAGCTCGTGAAAACATGTTCACAAGCTTCATATAGATCTCATGAGCGGTGCTAATCTTTATAACACTTCTTTGGAGTTCGGCCTCCATAGCAAAAATCAACACGTTTTTGATCGCGGCCGACTCCTTTTGGTAAACCTCATAGGCTAACCTAGCGGCGGCGGTGGACCTAGCATTAGGTTCGGTGGGAGATGCCTAGGTAAGCTAACGAAGCTTGTCGTCACCCTCCGCGGCCAATCGAAGTTGCGCGTCCCAATCGGCGAAATTTGACCCATTCTTTTCTAACTTACATCGATCCATGAAGGATCGAAGCCATGACACATTGGTGAGCGTGGTGGAACTAGTGGATGCGGACGTGATTGGAGTTGCCATTGCGATTGATAAAACAATTTTAACTACAAAATAAGAAGTGAAGGAATTAATGAACATCTATTGTTTTGACAATACTTGTAAACATTTTAAACAAGTTATTGAGCATTTATGTAGTGACCTCCACCCAACTAACATAAATGATTCCGAGATCCAAATTCATATTAATACGGGTACGGTGAGCCGAGTCATCCCTTATTAATATAACTCGGTGGATTAACCTCTTAATTGATTCTACTTTTAGAACTCTCGGTTGATAAAAATTACTCTAATATTCATCTTTAGCCCGGAACACATGCGACTACGGTCGCGAATACTTCCGTTGAGCTCAATCCAAATTTCGATGTAATAACATTTTATTACCCACTTACCCAACGTAACAAGGTTTGTATTATGGTGAAGCCGGATTAACTACCTTATGAAATTGGGATTCATGGTTTCTACTATTTGGTAAGGCTATTTCTCAATTATTATATGTGAGAGGTCTTGTCAATTTATTATCTATCACGTTTTAAGTGAACTAAAGCGGTGAACTACGATAATTATAATTGACACGGTCGATGACCCGATATGATATGCATGTTGTTGTTTATAGCGATTTGGCAATGCTTGTAACACATTAAAAGAAATGTAAAGCAATAATAAAAAATTCCTAGTATGGCCTTCCTAAAATAGAAAATCAAATAATCTATTACATATTCGGAAACCAACTCCTTTGGTCCCTTGAATCATCAATTGGCACGCTTTCCAAGAACACCGTCTTCGTCGAATCACGTTTCCGAATGGCACCGTCTTGAAGATACTCCATAATTACAAATAATAATAAAAATACAAAGCTATTCCTATTATACATTTGTAAAATGGAAAAACTAATAAAATAAAATAAAAGTGATACGAGATCACATTAATTACAACCGAATCAATATTCCCTTTCATTACGGGTAAATATCGACTAAAACTAAGGCCATACTAAGATAAAATTACATAATTCAAAATTATATAAATAAAAGACATTCAACAATTGAAATATGCAGCATTATAATATGTACCTATCATGCCAAATTATGTGCCAAATCGCCCTATTTAACTTATGTCGGACATATAACCCGGTTTTATGGAAATGCGTGATAATAACCTTTTAAAATCACTAATTAACACTTAAATTACATTTAAACTCAAGTTAATTATCCTAAAACTTTTTAGGACTCAAAGAATTAGTCATCACTCAATTTTTGACAATGATTTAACTTGATTTAATTTTATGCTCATTTTTTACCTTAAAATCATTACATTTATGAAATAAATCCAAATTAAATTACAATAATTTCAAAATTTGAATTTTAAATTTTTGAACATTCTGTAATATTTCCATGACACTCATAATATCAAAAATCATGGTTAAAATTTTCGAATTAATTTTGAGAAAATATAGTTGCATTTTATCGGTTTTATCTCATAAAACATCTAAAGTATCCAAAAATTAATCCAATCAATTTTACAACCTTAGATATTATTAGTGGGATATTTATGCAACCTAAAATAATTTTCTCATGCTATGCAATTCGTTTTAGCAATTTATGCTAAAATAGTCACTATTTATGCGATTTTTACACTAAAAATTCATAAATCATGCTAAATGAGATCATTTAATCTCGAAATTTACACTCTATAAATTATGCATGTGACAACATATTAAAGTCTCATGGCCCAATTCTAAATTTAACTATTTTTAACCATTTTACCTCTTTTAATCCATTTTTATTTCATAAAAATCATAAATCATGCAATATTAATCCAATTAATACTAGATTTTACACACAACTTTTACAATATATATGTGAGGTCATATAAAATTTTCAAGGTCAGAGAGTAAGTTTAACCATTTTTAGTCATTTTAACCTCCATTTATGCCATTTTTACACTAAAAATTCATAAATCATGAAATATTATTAATCACATTAATATGATATTTTACATGCAATACATAAAATATTCATATGAGGTGATACTAAAATACCATGGCCGTTAGTGAAGGTTAACTTATTTTAGTGAATAAAAGTTCATTTTAATTATAAAAATGTAATAAAATCACTAAAAATCATTATAATGAGCTATAAATTTCCATAAATCATAAAAATGACCTAAAAAAATTTTAGGACCAGAATATATAACATGCATGATGATTTCGTGGCTTATACTTATAAATCACAAATTTTTAGTTTTATATGTTAACCTTTTAATTCGGAAAAATAATAACCGATTATGCATGCAACATCCTTATGCTCTGATACCACTTGTTAGGTTCATATACCTATTATTAGACTCCTCTAATAGTGAACTAATTAACTTTTTAATTATTTGTTCTTTAGATCTAGTGCATGCATAACAAAATGAAAGATTTATAAGGAAAAACAATGTCCCTTACATTGTAGGTTGGTTTAAAATATTGGGCACAAGTAAGGTCACCTTCCTTCACTTATTCTTGAGCTTAATGTGTTGGATGATCCTCCTAAGACTCCAAGTATAGAAGACACTCCAATAAGTTGCACCCAAGATTTAACCCAAAAATTCCTACTAATATTAACTAGATATGTAGTTGAAATGCTTCCTTAATATTACTCATATTTATAGTATTACTACTTCTAGTAATAGTTGGAGAGTATTAGTATTTAAGAGTGTTTGGAGGATTTTGCATGTGAGGAAGTATGAGAGAAAACAAGCCAAACACAAGAAGGAAAAATGAGCAACAAATGCTCATATTTAAGAGCACAAAACCGGTGCTCCTCTTACAAGGGGGAATCTTTTCCTCTTGTTTTTACTTATTTGTATAGCATAGGTAGGGTGTAGGAAACATTTATGTAAGATGTAGTATGATTAAAGCTTATGTGATATATGTCACTATCACACTCTAACCATAATAAACAAAAGACAAAGGGAGCATCTTTTGCTCTCCTTTGGCCGGCAATATGGAGCTCTTTTGCTCTTATTTTTGCCTTTTGTCATTTGTCCCACAAATGCTTATAAGTCATATGTTCAATTATCTTACATAATTAATTATTAATGCAATCATTTAACAATTAAATATCACAATTAATAATATAATATACACTCCACTTTTGAGTAGTATACTACCATTATATCAATATATAATGGGTCCTATAATTGCTAGTTAGTTAAAATTACAACTCCTTGTAGCTTTAAATAACTAATTACCTCTACCTCAAAACTTATATAAAACCTCAACTAACTTAGTAATTTAACACTTAAATACTAAATTAAATATTATTTAATCACAATACAATGAGACGCAAAGTCACACTCCCATAATTAAGGAATTAATCAATCTGTATCGCATACAATTAATTAAATATCTATTTGGGCCTCATCCTATAGGTGTGACCTAAAGGGATCAACTTACCACCACCGTCATACAACAGTAATGTCAAACTCTAGTTAGCCAATCATTACCGATTAATGACGATCAGTTGACTGTATAAAGAATCATCCCTTTTGTATTCTTGATATGAAATTTAATTATGATATTAAATCATGTGATCGCACTATTGTTGAGGACACATTTTCCAACAGATTAACGAGTAATCTATTCTAATATACTCCTAATGAAGGCTTAATCTAATCTAAGGAAACTTGATCTAAGCTAAGGATTATGCCTCCATAAGAGGGTTTGGTTTCTTGATTATTACAAATGGAGTATATATAGTAGTACATCATTAGGTTAAGCAAGGGTAAATTAGTAAACAACATTGCTAAGTGTTGAGTAGGGAAATGCAAGTCTCGAAGGGAGATTCGCATATCACGTTGCTAGTCCCGCCACAATATGCTCGTCCCGCGCGTCTGGAGTCTTGGCACGGAGGTCCTGTCTTGTGATCCGAGCGGATCGTGGAGGAGACGCTCGGATTGTGTGGCTGCAAGACGGGCGTCTTGGCTGCGGGATGCTCGGATAGTGGTAAAGGAAGACGCTCGTCTTGGAGGGGAGACGCTCGTCTTGAGTCTCGGGACCCGCGGATTGGTGGACAGCTTGTCTAATTGAGCTCGGATTGTAAAACGGACGTCATTTCCTCATCCGGACTCCTATTGGAGTGATTCAAAATCCTAGACCACTTGATTTTTCGACGCTGTTTCATCTAGCATACTTTCAGAGCCAAAGGAGCAACTCTTGGTTTGGGTTCCGAGCAATTTCTTTATGTAATGGCTTCCTTCTCGTCATCCTTGCTTTTAAGCCTATGATCCTTCTATATACTTTTTATTCCTACATCCTTGGTCATTATTCTTGCCTCCTCTTCATACTAATCCATCCAAGATCGTCAAAAAGCTTTCAAATATGCACGGGAGATGGGAATTCCGCCTCATTATCTCCTTTCCTATAAGACATGTAGAATGCACTAGGAAAGCGAAATAGGAAGGAAATGACGGATAAAATGGTCATGAAATGCTATAATAGTATGCAAAATAGGTTCAATTAAGGGACTAAATGTGTCCAATTAAGAGTCACATCAAATGTGGATAGAAAGATGTCCTTTAATGAGTTTGGCAAGGTATTCGGTCTTGATAATGACTCGACTTATGAGAAGAAACCTTCAAAATATGATCCCGACCCTTTGTGGAAAGCTATCACCGGAAGAAAATTCGAATTATTCCATGAGTGTCGTGCCCTTTATGTTCACCATCCGGGCATAAGGGTGTGGCACAAGGTTGTGGAAAATACTCTTATTGCTAGGAAGGGGACTAATCATTTCACTGAATTTGATTTCATCTATCTTGAGTCAACCTTGAATGTCGATAAGAAGTTCACCAAGAAATACAATATTCTTCAACTCTTAATCAAAAGGTGGCTTACAATCGACCATGGTAAGAAAGGTGCGGCCTTTATAGTAAATGGGGGATTGGTAACATGGTTGGCAAAGCACTTCAACCGGGATTTCAACAAAGATGGGACTTACAAGCCGGTTAAGGGAGGCCACCTCATTGATCTAGCCACTATGTTTTACAAATTCCATTGGGTCAAGAATGGCAACCTTGACAACAAATTTGAGTGGCTTACAAAAGACGCCAATTCCTTTATTTTACCAAACAAGATTTGCCGACTCAATGTGCGAAGCACAAACTATCTTTTTCCACTCTCCGGTGAAGCCGAGATGATCTTGTAACAACATAGGGAAACCATTGTCGAGCCCTCCTCCTCCATTGTGACTCCACCCTACCCGTTCACCTACCAAGAATTCCGACCCGAAGCTGTTGCGGTAGGTAACGATTACTTGACTCAATTAATGCAACACATGCATAAGCAAGCTTATGAAGACCGAGTCAATGCATATAGAGCTCAATATCCGCCCCTCTTACACCTAGCTAGGCAAGGACTTCTTGACCCATCATGTCCTTTGCCTAGTTGGGCGGATAGGGAAGTGTTCTTTCCTAATGCTCCTAGGGATGCTAGCATGGGTGGTGAGGAGATTGTTGTTGAGGGTGAAGAAGATGAAGAAGATGAAGAAGAAGAGGAAAATGAGGGAGAAGAGGATCAAAGCTCAAGTGATGATGGTGAAGCCTCTGGGTCTATGGAGGTAGATGATGATGATACTAGTGAGGAAGTTGGTGATGATGATGACGATGGAAGTGATGTCGCTATGAGTGACAATTGAGGATTAGCAAGCTTTTTGTAAGATGCCACAATCCATTGTGAGTTTCCTACACCTCCTTTAGCTTTGTTCATTTCTCTTGTTTTTAATTTTTTATCTTGATCATGTGTTTAAGTCCTAGCACCACCTAGAGGACTCCCACCTCGGTCCCATTGAGGTGACTTTTATTGTTCCCACCATGAGAAATCCAAAATGACAAATTTAGTTTCATGCATAGCATTCTCGTGCATGAACTCCCCCAATTTTTTACACTAGCAATAGTGTCTCATTTGGTTTGGGGAAGTTCATGCATAAGCATTGGGAGTTAATTTAAATTATGCTCTCCAACAAAATAAATTCATGCATCATATACTGTAGTGTAGTTTGCATCACTTGTTTATATGTCATATAGTTTGCATTTAGTGTAGAAATCATGCATTCGCATATAGCTTGCATAATTTCCTATCGTATTGGCCATTGAGGACAATGCCCATACTAGTGTGGGGATGGGAAATTCTAACATGACTCTTAAACAAAAATGATAAAAATTGAAAATTTTTGAAAAATACAAAAACATGTCTTTTTGTTTCATAAACATAAAAACCATAAAAATTTGAAAATTTGAAAAACCCAAAAACTTGTTCATTTCCTTTATAGTGTAGTCTTGTATATATATTGTGTTTGTCTATCTTTTTTCACATTGATCGACTATGCCACATCCGAGACATGAGGATATTGAAGACCGCATGGTATGATCTTTCCAATCTCCTTTTTCCTCTTTATGTTGATGACTATGTGGCTTTATTTTGATTGATGCGGTATAAACAATGTGATTATAGGATTGTATTTAGATTATTTGGCATACTAGTTGGTAGAAGCATATGCATTAGGTTGTATATATGTTAGTTGCATCATGGCATATAGTTGCATTTAGGAAAAATTTTGTGAAAACATTTATTTGGGAAGCTTGACAAGTGTATATAAGGCCCTTGTAGATACTTTTTCTTCTTAAGACTTTGCTTGTTAGAATACTTGCAAAACACCCTAGGATGTGTCATGCTAGTATCATTTGACCATTGGATCAAGGCCTAGTCAAGAGTACCTTGTGGTGTGATAACTACTTGGCTACCGTTTATTCCAAGGTGACTCTTGAAACCATGCAACCATCTTCCATATTCTACCACATTTTGTCATCAAAAAGGGAATGGGCACAAAAATTTTTCAAAATTTGAGTTCAAGAATTGAAATGAAAATGAAAAAGTTTGCAATTGCATCAAAAGAAAAGAGGAGTAACAAAAATGAAAACTCTTATGCTTCAAATATAAGCACCCTCACTACAAATGGGGTAGCTTTGAAAATGTTCAAAAGAAAATGCAAGAAAAAGTTGAAATTGTCAAGTGTTGAAATGCCAAACATCAAAAGAAATGGCAAAAAGAAAGTGTTCTCAAAAGTCAAATGCCACAAGGAATTGGGGGGAAAAACAACAACAAAAGCAAACTCCCACATGAAACTCAAAATATAAATGATCCCTCACTACTACAAATACAGGCAACCACAACGGCCCTTTAACAACGCTTATTCACGAAAATCATCAAAACACGTTGTAGAATTTATTCCGCGAATTTTACCAAACTTAATTACAACGGTTATGTGTTGTTAGCCGTTGTTATTGGTTTTAACAACGGGTCATACTTAAACAACCGTTGTTAATGAAAAAACTAATAACAACGGTTAAATTTTAACCGTTGTTAATGGTTTGGCGCCAACTTAGTGAAAAGTAATCACAACGGTTATATTAGAACCCGTTTTTAATACTTTTTAACAACGGTTGTAGACTCAATAACCGTTGTTATTAATATTATGAAAATCTTAAGAACAACATATTTCTTTATTCTGCTATACGCTACAAACACAAACACAAGCTAATACTGCTACTATATCATCCTCCATTCCTCCATGATCGTCTCTCTGTCTTCATCTCCATCACTGTTGTCACGTCTTCTCTCCCTCATCGTGTTTATCAATCAGGTATATATATGTTTCTTAGCAACGCTTATAACTAGATATAGGATTTTTTGGGTTATTATCTAATTTGTTGATAATTTAGCTTAATTGTTTTCCTGAATTTCGTTTATTTGTTTGCCTATTATTGTATTTTCTGAATTAGTTGCCTATTATTACGAATGTAGAATAATGACTCGAACTTGGATGATTGATGCAAATATGAGTGACCGCACCTACAAGGATGGTTTAGCTGAATTTTATGAATTCGTTTCGAACAATTTGAAAGGTTCTTCTAGTATTGCATGTCCTTATGAAAGATGTGGTAATATTAGCTATATGGCTTTTCCGGACGTTAAAATACACCTAGAAAAGTGGAGATTTAGTCGATCCTATACACTTTGGATTTTTCATGGGGAATCATTAGAGGAAGAGAATAACTCTGAAGAAGATGATGTTGAGGTACACGAAAGGCTAACTGATGATCCTGAGTTTGCCGAGTTTTTTGAGTTGGAAGAGTTGGAAGTAGAGAAGTTGAATGTTGGGTCTATAGATAATGAAGAGAATGATGATGACTCCATTGCTTTTGAAGATGTAGGTGATGACACTAGTAATTGGGATGACCTTAACAACATGTATGAGAAGTTGTGTGAGTCTGAAGCACCTCTGTATCCTGGTTGTAAGTTCACAAAAATGTCGGTTGTGGTGAAGTTGTATAATATCAAGGGGGCAAATGGGGTGAGTGACACGTGTTTCACTAGTTTTTTAGCCTTGATAAAGGAGTTGCTTCCTGATGGTAATGTTCTACCTGTTAAGACATATGAGGCGAAAAAACTAATAAGAAGAGTGGGTATGAAATATGAGAAAATACATGCATGTCCAAATGATTGCATATTGTATCGGAAATTATATCAAAACTTAACCAACTGCCCTAAATGTTTGGAGTGGCGTTATAAGGATAAGGAAGGGATCCCGGCTAAGGTGTTATGGTATTTTCCATTGATACCAAGAGTCATAAGGATTTATGCGAATCCCGATGATGCAAAAATGTTAACTTGGCATGAAACAGGAAGAATAAGTGATGGAAAGCTAAGACACCCGGCAGATGGTAAGCAATGGAAATCGTTCGACGCTAAGTATCCTGAGTTCGGCAATGAACCTAGAAACTTACGTCTAGCGCTGTCCACTGATGGAATGAACCCACACGGAAACATGAGTAGCCAACATAGTACTTGGCCAGTAGTGTTGGCTATTTATAACTTACCTCCATATGTGTGCATGAAAAGAAAGTATTTGATGTTGTCGTTGTTAATTTCCGGCCCTAAACAACCTGGAAATGATATAGATGTATATTTGAAACCTCTTCTAGATGATTTGCGATTGTTGTGGGATAGTGGGATAGAAGTATTTGATGCATATAAGAACGAAACTTTCAATTTGAGAGCGATGTTATTGTGTACAATAACTGACTATCCGGCTTATGGCGACCTTTCTGGGCACACAGTTCATGGGAAAGAGGCTTGTCCATTGTGTGGGGAGGATATCGAGTCTGAATACTTGAAGTCTTCTCGTAAGTATGTGTATATGGGAAATAGGAGGTTCTTGTATCATGACCATTGTTATCGCAAGATGGAGAAAGCATTCAATGGAAGACAAGAACTTCGTCAACCTCCTAGAATTTTGAGTGGGCATGAAGTTTATCATAAAGTAAAGCATATTGAGATAGATTATAGGAAGAAGAGCGGCTCTAAATTGTCTACTCGTGGGTATAAGAAAAGATCCATATTTTTTGATAAACTTCCATATTGGCCGACTGGAGGTCGGCATTGCCTCGATTTCATGCATATTGAGAAAAATGTCTGTGATAATATTATCAATACCCTTCTGGATGTTCCTGGTAAAACAAAGGATAACGCCGCAGCTAGGGAAGATATGAAAATGATGGGTATTAGGCTAGAGTTGGCACCACGAAGAGAGGTAATCATACATTTGTACCGCCACTTTTTTACCCTTTCACGGAATGAGAGAAAAGAGTTCTGTGCATGCTTGAATGGAATTAAAGTGCCACATGGTTATTCGTCGAACATCAAAAGCCTAGTGTCGATACAAGACCTAAAACTCACCGGGTTAAAGTCACATGATTGTCACACTTTGATGCAACAATTACTACCCGTGGCTATTCGTTCCATTTTACCCGAAAAGGTAAGATATGCTATAACTAGATTCTGTCTCTTCTTCCGGTCCATATGCGAAAAGTCATCGATCCCGATGACGCGGATTCATTGCAGGACCTCGTTGTAACCTCTCTTTGTCAATTGGAAATGTATTTTCCACCCTCTTTCTTCACTATCATGATTCATCTGACCATTCACTTGGTTAGGGAGATTTTGTACCTTGGGCCCGTGTACTTGAGATACCAGTATCCTTTCGAAAGATTGATGAAAGTCTACAAGGACTATACATCTAATCGGTATCGTCCGGAAGGTTGTATTGCTTTGAACGCTATTTTAGACGAAGCTCTTTCATATTGTTACGCTCATCTCTCCCCCGAGGAGTTGATTGGCGTTCTAAGAATCGTCATAGTGACTGGATGACCGGAAAAGGTATTAGGGGCCGGGTTGAAAAAATTGTGACACGTGAAATGTAGCATTTAGCACACATGTATGTGCTAAACAACGAAGATGAGGTGCAACCTTATATTCAATAACACAAAGATGAGCTCAAATACGATCACCAAAACAAGACCGAGAAGTGGATTGCGAACGAGCATACGAAGACGTTTCCGAGTGGTTTAGGAATATTGTCTTACGATTATCTACCGATCAAACTGGTGATGACATCTCTCCTAGGTTACTACGTCTTGGTTTAGGTCCAAATGCCATGGTCACCTTTTACAACAGTTTGCCATTAATGGATATACTTTTTACACCCGCGAGCAAGATGAGGTGAGCACAATGCAAAATAGTGGTGTGAGTTCTGAATTTGAGGCAATGCACTTTGCTACTTCAAAAGATAAAAAGCCTATTTGGGGAAAATGCCTTTATTATGGTGTTATTCAAGAAATATTGGTACTAGATTACATTGATTTCATAATGCCTTTGTTTCGATGTAACCGGGTTGATAACAACATCCATTGTGTCCGAAAGGATAAGATGGGATTTACGTTGGTCAATCTGGGTAAGGTTGGCAATAATAAGGATGATCCTTTCATAATGGCATCCCAAGCTAAACAAGTGTTCTATGTCACCGATCCTATGGATAAGAAGTGGTCTGCATTGTCTGTCTATAAGGAAAAGAAGGAGTAGTCCATCCGATAATGGTGATGATGATCAGGATGTCGTTTTTGAGGGAATGGATCAGTCTACCACTGTATCTTATTTCGACGATGTTGACACTGATCATGAGGACACCGAAAGCATCTATATGCGTGATGACCATGGTGAAGGTATTTGGGTTAACGAAGAAACTATGACATCCAAGAAACGTCCCGATCCTGAGATAGTTCATCGGGACACGATATGCATGCATCTTTGGTGTTGTCTTATTTTCTTGATCTTATTATTAGATGTGGATCTTTGGTGTTGAAATTGCTGAATAATGTTGCAAAGATATGGTGCTTCTGCTGTTACAGTATGTATTGTTACAGGTTTGGACTGTAATGGAATTACAGTAATTTTAAAAAAAAAAAGAGGTTCGACAATAACAACGGTTATATTTAAATTACCCGTTGTTAATACTTTCAACAACGGGTGTAGTACCTATACCCGTTGTCAATGATTTTTTTGACATATTTCATTTTGGCGCAAATTTGGTGAAAATATATTACAACGGGTATATTTTAACCGTTGTAATAAACTTTTGACAACGGTTTACTTTTATTGACCCGTTGTTATTAACATATAACAACGGTTCTTCTTTGAGCACCCGTTGTCAATAGTTTGTCTTAATAAAAAACTAATATAGAAACCCATACAGCATGCCATACACAAACACACACAACATTATTAGTTCAACCGTTGGTATCCTGAGTTAATTCTTCTCTCTTCCTCGCTTTTTACATTCTCGTCGCCGTGCCGTCGCCCGATTTCCGAAGCCCGATTCCGTTGCCTTCCCTTATCATCCTGCTCGTTCTCTTTATCATCATCATCAACAGGTATGTTCACTTTAATTTTGTGTTTCGTCATTAGGGTTTTAAGACGATCATCTTGTTTCTTTTTTATGCATCTGTTTATTTTTCGTCTTCTTTGTTATCTTTATCATCCCGCATCATCTACTTTACTCCTCTTATCAGGGTTTAGGATTTTAGAAGCTCAATCTGTTGTTTTAAATTTTCATTCCTATTAGGGTTTAGGGTTTTAGATAATACTCTGCATGTACGTTGTTAAGTTGTTCATTTACTATATCATTCATATTTGGGTTTTAGGATTATCATGGGTGAAAAACGTAAAAGAAGTCAAAAGAATAATGAGCCTGGTGATAATAAGCCTGGTGAGAGGGGTGCTACGAAGTGCAAGAAAGTCCTTGCGGCTATAGCCGCTAAACAGTAGTTCCAAATAACATGGAGTGAGATGGGTTTCCCTCTTGGTCCAAATGCGAGTCTTTTCTCCGATTGGATTGGTGCTTGCACAAGACAGTTTGTGCCTATCCATTTAGATGATGTTAGAACTTTGAATCCAAAATTGGCGGAGTTATACTTGGCTCGTGTAAAGGAAGGCTTTATTATACCCGATAAAAGCCATGATGAGTATTTAATGCATAAGGCAGCGGATGTCCACAGGCAGTGGAAGTGTGGCGATGCTAGGGATTGGTTGTATGTGGACAAGGCAACGGGGGAGATGCGTAAGAGCCCACCGGAAAACAAGTGTCCCACCATCAAGCGGGAAGAATGGGATCTTTTCAAAAAGATGAGAACTACGAGAAGTTTCAGTTAAATATCCTCGCCTTTTAACGATTTACCTATCATTTTTTTAATTAATGAGTCCTTTATATAATATTTTTATTATCTCATCTACTTGCGCTTTTATATAATTATTTGAAGGCCGTTAGCAGAAGAAATCGTGCTAACATTTCATGCAAGAAGGGGAAATTCTATGGTTCTCGAGGCGGTTCTGAAAAGATAGAAGAGGACCTCGTAAGTAGCATGCATTATTCCCCTGTGAGACTTTATTTTTTTAATCACACTTGGACTTGCATTGATACACATTTACGTGTATAAATGTTACCATGTTAATGTGTAGGTGGCAAAGGGAGTGAAAGAGGTGGATCGGCATGTAACTTATAAACAAGGGCACACGCCTAAAGGATCCCGGTCGTCGCGTGACAAATATGATGAGGAAGTTTTGGCCAACATAGTAAGCATTATTTTATTAAGACGAGTTCATTACTAACTTTATTATTTTAGTCACAAATATAATTTGAAGTTTATTTAATATATTATAGGATAACGTATTGAAAGAGGTAGAAGAAGGGAAATTCACTCCCAGTGGTCGTAATGACGTTCTTGCTAGAGCGATCGGCCGACCCGAACACCCAGGTCGTTTGAGGGGCGTCCCGTTACAGGTTGGAGTAACGAAATATTATGGGAAAACTGCCAAGATAAAGAAGAAAAGGAAGACTAAGTCTGAGAAGGCTGACATGGTAACATTTATTCTATTATTTTCATTTAAGTTCAATTCACATGTTATTGTTGGGATAAAAATTGCTGACATATTAAATTCTTGGCAAGCGGCTTGATTAATGGCATCCGTACTACTAAAGCTGAATCTTTGGAGGTAAGCTTTCCGAAGAAGAAGTGAAGATGATGGAGGATGTCATTTCTAAAGGGGGTAATAATAAGGTACAACAGATTGGTCAAGAGGCCGCTACTACGTTGGAAATACATGAGAAGGAAGTATCGGTCAACGAGATTCAGAAAGATCAGGTACCTAATAATGTTTCTGAAGTTGTAACAACTAAAGCCGATCAGGTACCTAATACTTCCTTATTTTTTTTTTTTTTTTTTTGGGTAAGATCGGGGTGTGTTCACTTTGCCACTCTAATGCTATAACTTTGACATGGTGCCATTGAATTGGTTAATTTTATTAGGTAAATAATGGGTCCGAAAAGGAGATGCAACTTGAGAAGACGGTGATGGAAAACAAGATACATCCCCTTCAATTCAGTTCCCTGTTTTCAGTAAGGTATGCATGAAGTGTTTAATTAGTTAAATTTATATGAATGCTGAAGTTTGTGCAAAAATCGGCCCGAGACAGAAAGCGTTTTTGCAAAATTTTTTGAATCTTTGTCAAGCGTTTTTGCAAAGATATAATAATGTATGTGTATATTCTTCAGGCCGTAAACAAGAGGCCGCTTATTCTTGCGACCTAATAGAACCGAAAAGCCACATGTGCGTGTTGGCGGGGTCTCGTTGAAAACAAATCTGCAAAGCAATGAAATCGTAGTTCATGGCGAAAAACTTTTGCCGAATCATAGAATAGTAGAGATAACTACGTCTTTTTCCAGGCCATGAAAACTTTCAACTGCTGTCCTAGTTCGTGACGACATTACCATTCCGGGAGATGCGCTTGGAAGTTTCATCCAATGGCCTGAAACTCACATCTACTTGGCGAAGATATCTCCGCCGCCTCGGAAAGCGAAAGCGATTGGGGTTAGAAGAAATACCTTTATATATATGTTACATTTTTAATTGTTGAATATTTTTATATGTTAAATTTATATGTTATTTTTTTTTTGTAGGGAACAAAAAAGACGGCTTTGGCGGATAAGCCTAAGTCCACAGACATGCCAACGACCTCGACTTCACAACAACTTGATGAGGTATTTAATTAACTTCTCCATTTTTTTTAAAAATTAACCTCGCTCCCTTTATTTATATTTTGTCTGTATTTATAAAAAGCATGGTAATTTTGTGTAGGGGACAAAAAAGACTGATAAGCCTAAGTCCCCACCAGTCTTACCTGCTACTACTACCTCATCATTGAAAGAGCAGGTTGACGAGGTATTTAATTAAGTACGCTTTTATTTTTATTACTCCAACTAGGATATGTTACCTTTGGATTTTTTATTATTTTAATTATCTACTACATGTGTAGGCTGGTGGTAGTAGCACAAAATCAAAGACTCATTCTTTCTCGGACCTGAAAATTAGGAGTTTAAACTCCACACAATATAAAGGGAAGGATTACATGCAAAAAGTAAGAACGGTGACGATGAAGAGACTGCATGAGGAGGCTGGCCATCGCATAGCCACCGAGCAATTGATAGTTATTCCGCTCGAGGAGGATATTCTAGGGGCTGAGCGCCAAGCACATCTATCATGGGATGTGCTAGCCTTATGGGCTGGCCTAGACCAGATTGATATCCAACACATATTTGTTTGGATGAAGTAAGTTTCTTAATAAATAATTTCATAGTCTAATATTCTGACTACTAGATAGTGTTTTAAATACCGGAGTTAATACCGTAATAATGTAGGATATTGAAATTGAGAGTGATCCCCGAGAAGAATATTCCATCTGATCTATACGGATTCCTGTGCCCCTATGTTTTATCTTTATTTATTCCGGATTTCTCGTTCGAACAACGGGTAGATTATATTGCTCAGCAATTGGCGACAACCAAGAAGCTGATTTTTGGCGCTTATAATGAAAAAAGGTAATAAATAAATTAATATTACGTTTCCCCCTACAATTGCATTTTCATACCTAATATATGTACTTGTTAATAATGATGATGTCTCTTGATGTAGGACTCATTGGGTGCTAGCAGCCATCATGCCGACAAGGAATAAAGTTTTCTGGTTGGACTCTTTACATCATCAACCAAGCGAGACTTTTAAGCACTTGATTAATATGTAAGTTTATAATACTGATTTATTTATAATAACATTTTCATTTTTTATTTATAGAAAAAAGCTCTTTCATATTTTTGCTCCTAAAAAAATTAGTTTCTGCCTCCTTTTTTATTTTTTAAAAAAAGGGCCTTTAAGAAGAAAAGAGCAAACGAGCAGGATCAACCCACGGAAGATTCTGATGTTGGCCCTGATTTTATGACGATAACATGGGTACGTGCTCAAATACAATAACATTAAGTGCAAAATCGGTGTTTAATACTAATACAATACCTAAAGTTCAAGATTCTGATGTGAGCCTTCTCTCGTCTGTTTTTTTTATGTAATAATAGGCCCCTCGCCAGCCAGATAGCATACAATGTGGATACTACGCTTGTCGGTTCATGTTGGAGATTATTAGGCGAAGATATCTCGTTATTCCAGAAAAGGTTAGTAATAATTTAAACATGTGTTTATTACTTTTTTTTAAATTAGAGCTATTGTTGTCTTGCTTGCTGCTATATATACCATGATGTTGCTAATGTTGTCTTGCTTGCTGCTATATATACCATAATGTTTTCTCTTTGTTTTTGCCGCAGTATGCAATCAACCCGTCACAACAGATTGAGCAGTACTCAAGTGTAGATATAGACGAGGTAAGAGACATGTGGGGCAACTACGTCTTAGAATATATTAGAAATGCATGATACTCAGAGTTTAGATCAACTTATTAGTAAATTTTTTGTTGAAGTTAGGGAATGATTAGTTCATGTAAATTCAACTCCTTGTAAGTATATATATATATGATGCATTTCTTTGTTGTGGTTGAATTGAATCTATTGAGTTCGATGAACCCAAATTGTGATTTATCTTTGTCTTTGGTATATGGTGTCTTTCTTGACATATGCGAGGTTTTGAATGGCATGAAACAACTTTATTTTTTCAAAACAATAAGAGTTCGTAATAAAAACGGTTACTAAAAAAAACCGTTGTAAATACCTTTCACAACGGTTAATAAAAATAACACCGTTGTGAATGACATTCACAAATACCCGCGCATAATATTCAACAACAGGTTTTAATCAAAGAACCGTTGTTAAAAGTCTTCACAATTTTGGAGGTAAAATTACAACAACGGGTATTAAACAAAGAACCGTTGTTACAAAAAATTTCAACAACGGGTATGTACCATAAACCCGTTGTCAAAAGACTTCACAATTTTGGAGGGAAAGTTACAACAACGGTTATACATACGACAACCGTTGTTATATTATTCCCTCCAAAATTTTGAAACACTTTCCACAACGGAGAACACCCAACAACAACGGCTTTTAACCGTGGTGAATACTTTCGACAACGGTTTCACTAAATAAGCAAACCGTTGTAAATACCTTCTACAACGGCCGCTTTAACAACATCCGCTTTTTTATTTTACAACGGTTTTTACCTGTTGCTATAGGCTGTATCTGTAGTAGTGCCTTTATCCATCGAATCCACTTTTGTGCATGGTAGAGAGGAGACGACTTGCCTAGGCAAGAAGGGGAATTCCGCGATCCTCCAGTGTTTCTAACACCATAGGGAGTCTACTCTTGACGAAAGCATTTAACAATTGAGGACAAAGGTACCCTAGCTTGACACAACTTAGAGGTGATTTATTGGTATCCTTCTAGGCTTAGAAGCTTGAAGAAACCATATCTATGATGGAGTGTGTACCCTTAGATCGCTTCCCTTGTAGATAATTTCCACCACTTAGATGAGGAAAGTGGCTATTCATTTTTGTAGATGCATCCATTACTTGTTTTGTGTGCTTTAATGCTTGGATGTGTCGCCATTTTGGCAAGCCCCACCTTGCCTTGCAAGAAGGCATCCTACCTCATGGTTGTATTGTTGTGAGTTGAAGGGGCGGAGTGAGACCCGCTAATTGTCTCACATCGGCTATATTAGTAGGTTAGTTTGAATAAGGGTCCTATTTTTTATAGTGCATAATTGGGTCATTTACTATTTGTAGTTTTCCATTTTGCATATTCTTTGAGGTTTTGTCCCCTTGGTAGGAAAGGAGTGCTAACCTTGCATTTACATGGCCAAATTGAGCTAAATTGATCGCATCTAATGACCAAGCATCAAAGAGAAGACGATACTAGAAGGCCTATGTAGATAATAATGTGAAATGGGCAATGACAAAAGGATCCTTGCATCCCCGGAATGATCCTCGCGGATTATGAAGGAGGAAAAGAAGAGAAGCAGTCTGCCGTGGGATCCGAGCGGATCACAGACAATCCGAGCGTCTCCAACCACCACAATCCGAGCGTCCCGCAGCCAAGACGCTCGTCTTGCTGCCAAAGGATCCGAGCGTCTTCCAGACAATCCGCTCGGATCACAGCCCAGAGAGCCCGTGCCACTTCCCAAGATGCACGGATCGTGCCAAGACTAGCAAAACGGAGATGCTCATTTCCTTCGAGAGGAGCATTTCTTAAACTTTTCTTAAGGACTTAATAGTCATTTAAGCCCTTAGTAACCCTAATCCTTGTACCTAATCTTTAGTATAAATACCCCATTTTACTACTTAGATTAGCATGCTCTCTTAATACTTTCTTAATCAAGTTCTAATCATTCCTTAATCTTATAATCAACTCTTAATCTAGTCTTAATACAAATCTCAATACTTAATCTTTCCTTAATTTCTCTATTGTTCTTCATTTTATTTTGGGTAATTAGAAGATTATTTGGGTTTATTTGGAGGATTTACAACCTTCCATCAATCATCAAGTACTTCTATTATTCTTTGCTTTATTATTTGGAATCATCTTCATAGGTATAATTCTCTCTTAACCTTGTTAATTATTGTTAATCATTTTCATTTATTCATCATGTTTTGCTTTGCTAGTATGATTGACAACCTTGTTAGCATGTTAAACTTGATAATGAGTGAGTAGTTTCCTTAACTAGAGTTAATGGGGAATTAGGAGAAACCAACATGGGGATTGATTCATGCTTAAATCTAATATGTTTTCAACTTTTCATAATTAATTTGCTTGCTTGTTGTGATTCAACTTATGCACATCTTATGTTTGATGAAATGCGAGCCTATGAATCCTTGCATTTTTTACCCATCACTTATCTTTTCAATGAGACTTGTAAGCTTATACACCAACTCGAGTCTCATTATACCATGCATATAGTTGGATAGGAAGGACTAAGTCGACTTGTAGGTGTTGTACAATCTAATTGATTTGGCTCCGGGACCCAAACCTTCTTAGTGATTGTAAGCTTATACACCAACTCAATCCCATCACAACAATAAGTGCTTGCATCTAGTATTGTATGATCAACTCCCATGAATCCCCTATGAACCCATGACACCCTAGTGCTTTTAATCAATTGTTTACATCTCATTTTAATCATCTTGCTTGTTTATATTACTTTGTTTTTATATTGTTGATTAGTTTAGTTGACCTCCTATTTCAACCCAAATTGTGACACCCTAAGACACGACCATTTACAATTGAAAATCCTACATCAATACCCGTCCCTTGGGATCCGATTTTTACTTGCCTCTTTACTAAGAGTAGTTTGTGAAGTTATAAATATTGTTTTGGTTGGTAGCTTTTGACGACGAAGTTTTGAACCAGACCAGCTATTCATACTGAGGCCAGAAGCTTTAGAGAATGAAGAAAAGACCCTAATAAGTAACATGACAGATTGAGCATTCCCTTTATAAAACAGGAGGAGGTTATCAGCAAACATAAGGTGTGTCAGTTTAAGGTCTTTACACAGAGGATGATATTGGAAAGGCCATCTGGCAGTGGCAAATTTAATCAACCTTGTAAGATAATCCATACAAATTGTGAAAATGAGGGGAGAAATGGGGTCTCCTTATCTTAAACCTTTTTTTCCTTTGAAATATCCAAAATTAGAACCATTTAGAGAAAGAGTGAAAGTGGTAGTTCTAATGCAAAGCATAACTTTCTGAATAAAAGCCTCAGGAAAATCAAGACCCTTAAGCAGTTGTTCCACAAAGTCCCATTCAACTGTATCATAAGCTTTCTGCAAGTCAATCTTGAATAAACATCTAGGAGAAACTATCTGTCTTGCATAGAGTTTCACAATATCTTGACAAATAAGCACATTTTCAATGATAGATCTACCTTGAATAAAAGCTCCTTGATTATCATGGATTATATCAGGTAAAACCAAGGCCAATCTATTACATAATAATTTGGAAATAGGTTTGTAAATGAGATTGCAGCAGGCAATTAGCCTGAAATGCTTCACTGAAGTAGGCCTCTCGCATTTAGGGATAAGAGTAACATTAGTAGAGTTTATTTGTGTCAATAGGTTACCTGTCATGAAAAGGTCCCGTATGGCAGCACAAATATCCTTACCAACAATAATCCAAGCATCTTTAAAGAAGTCACTGGTGTAACCATCTGGCCCAGGTGACTTTTCAGGAGGAATGGAAAAAATGACCTGCTTTATCTCCTCATTTGTTACAGGTCTATTGAGTATATCCAGGTGATCAGGTTCACAACATTTACCTTGATTAAGAACCTCTAGTTTGACAGCTTCAGTTTCTTTCCTACTGCCAAGGAGGGTTTGATAATAGTCTAGAAAAGCATCTTGAATGCTATCTCCGTCCTTGCAAACCTTACCCCTTTGATCCTCAATTTGAATAACTTTGTTTCTGAGGCATCTTTGCTTGATTTCTCCATGGAAGTAGGTAGTATTACTATCCCCTTCCTCAGGCCATTGAGTTTTAGCTTTTTGCTGCAGGAAACTATTCCTGGCAGCATTAAGTACTTTCAAATTAGCACAAGCCTCCACTTCAGTAGCAATTAAGGTGAGATTAGTAGGATCCTGAGCAATTTGTTTCTGAATATTCTCCAATTCATGAGCAACAATATTTGCTTGCAATTCAATATCACAAAAGCACTCCTTATTTCACTCCTTTAAGACATTCTTCAGGGCTTTCAGTTTTTTAAAGCTAGCCTTCTTATGTCCCCCAATTTTCACATTACTGGCAATACATGGATTATGATCTAGTAGTCCTTCTGGATGGAAATGAGCTCTCATATCAGGAAATTTAGAGAGCCATTCCTGATTGATAAAAAACCTATCCAGTCTACTATATTTCCTCTGAAGTGGTTCCTGTTTATTGTTCCAAGTGAAGTAGGCTCCAGTAGAGTGAATATCAGTCATGCCACACACATCCAAGCATCTAATGAAGTCATCCATATACTCTTGTTTAGTGACCCCTCCTAACCTCTCAGTAGGATTTAGCAATGTGTTGAAATCACCAGCTAGTGCCCAAGATTCAGTACAACCCTGAGCAATTATAGATTGCTTATTCTAGAGATCAATCTTGTCCTTTCCTTCATTAAAAGCATATATCATAGTAAGCAAGTATTCTTGATTGGAACTTTTGGCAGTAACCCTTGTGTGAATAAATTGAGGGTCATATTGTAACACCATGACATAAAAAAGACTAGGTTGCCACAGTATCCACACCCTACCACCTTTATGCAGTCTACAATTAGTAGTAACACACCATCCATCTAACATATTATTTGAAATATTACTCACATTTTCTCCATTTATTTAGTTTCCAACAAGCCAAATAAGCCTGCTTCATTATTATGAATAAACCATTTGACAGTCTTTTGTTTATTTACATTGTTTAACCCTCTCACATTCCAGAAACCGATATTATTCATTGGAGTTTTGTGATACTGAGATACCTATTCCAATCCCTACTTTGGGAGTACTATCACTAGTCACAACTGCTGCATATGATCCACCACCTGTTCTTACATGAGTGTTACATTCACCTTCCTCCATACCAGTTGGATTAACAACAGTCATATTCTGTTGAGAATTGTTCTGTGGAACAGAGATAGGTACTGATTTTGGCTGAACAGGTTCCCATACTTTGACATTTAGGATTTCTGTGCAGGTGAAGTCACCTTCCTGCAATTTTTAGCCTCATGACAAATGCTCTTACATTTAGTACACAACTCAGGCTTCCACTCATATTCAATCTTAATCTTAATAATTTTGCCTATTTCATCCAAAAACTTAACTTCATTTGGAAATTTCTGTCCCACATTGAGTTCCACCATTGTCCTGGCAAACCCAAGTCTAGTCCTATCAGAAGTTGCTTGATCTGACTTGACATAGGTGCCAATGAGACCAGCAATGGTAGGGAGGCACTTACCCCAAAACTTGATGGGTAACTCGTGCAATCTAATCCAAGCAGGGACCACTTTAACCTCCTCCTTCATTAGATCAACATTATCAACCCAAGGACGTACTATCAATGGTTTATTATCGAACATATGGTATCCTGCATTCAAAACTGCTTCTTTATCCTTGTCTTCCTCGAAAAGGACCAGGAATATACCATTTGGGAGGAAGGATACCTTATCAATAGAGTATTGATTCCAAATACGATGAACATACCCATTGATAACCTCCCATGGTGGATTAGCACCCAGAACAAAGCAATACACAGCCTTATTCCAGTAATCCACTTCCTCCTTACCATCCTCTGATGTAAACTGAATTAGGTCATCCACAATGTTGTCCTCATCAGATGTTGTCACTGTCTTTTTTCCACGCTTAGTAATCCATTGGTTATTCATAGCCGGATCCTCTTCATCATCAAAAGACAAACCAGGAATCTCATTAACCTCATGCATAGGTTTAGTACGTATGATATCATCTTCCTCTGGTCCTTTTTTCTTAGCAAATTTGGAACCAGATGAAGCCTTACTATTGCTATTCAAAGATTTTAAACAATGTGCATGCTTTTCTTTTGTTTTCTGTGAAGAATTTCGTGCCATTTTCAAGCTCAATCAATGGTAAAATCGATGCCCTAGAAGATGACTGTAAGTCGCCTTAGGGTTTCTTTTTTCATCTCTCACTTTGACCAATCTTTATTAAAAGAGGGTATATATAGTGATATAAGGATTAGGTTAACTAAGGGTTTAAATAACGATTAGGCCCCTTAATTGAAGTCCAATGCCTTGCAACTCCGGGAAAGAGGACGCACGACTGTGGACATGGGCCACCCGCGTCTCGCGCACCCGCGCGTTGATTTCAAGGCGGCGGCACTTCTCCCACGGAACCTTGGTTTGCCAAAGCCCGTCATGGGCCGTTACCGATTTGTGAGGCATTGAAACCGGTGAAAGGTTGAATAAGCATGCATTTGTGGAGACGCCACCAATTTATTATTGAAAAATTGGAAACCGTTCGAATACGTCGTGCGATGCCAAGACACAAATTAATGACATGAACACTAAGAACTCATTACCCTTAGCATTCCATGTCTAGAATGACTCTCGAGATGCCAATGGACACGGATGTCCAAAGATAACTTGAGTAAGGGGTGAGGGTACGTATTAGGAAGCTCTTTAATTCGAACATCTAATCCCGCCCGCCTCGATAGCGGCCTCTACTAATGATTAGGGATATTATTCATATTTTATATGTCGTCGATATAATGCAACAAACATAGATTAACCCTAGCATGTAAAATTAGACTATGTCGGTTAACACGTGTTTTAGCAAACAATTTGGTCGAAGTAAATGTTAGATTCAATTCATGTGAATGCCATACAATTAAATCATACATAAAAATAATTACGATAAATGAATTACAATAATTAAAATTACAAAAATTACAAGGTATATTTGATCTACGTCAAAAGCACGCTCAAAGACGGGATTTCGAAGAAGAAAGTAAAAGGAAACTAAAATTAGAATTAAAAATATGTAAATACGTCAGATTAGAGTTGATAATACGAATACTAATTGATTTAAACCGTAATTAGAAGCTACGTCAAAGAGAGAAAGAGAAAAGAGACAGAAACCAACCTAGAACAGGCGCAGTATCTGTTGCGTCCTCTAGAAGAGGCGCAACACTTCATGCGTCTGTTCTTGAGCTGGGTTCTGACTGTGAAAGTCAGAAGCGCGGGTTAGTTATTGTTCGTTGGCTGATTTACATCGATTATTAGCATACGACTCAAGTAGAAGTGTTTTAATCAGATTATATGCATCTAAGACTGTCGTAAAGTGAAAGAAAAAAAATGAATTAAAACGAAGGTTTAAAAAATTATGGTTATGAACGATGTTGGAATCGATTTATATACAAAACTTGATTTAAAGACGGTTGAAAGAAAAAGAAAACAAAATATGAAAAATAAAGAGAAATATGTACAAAGACGAATTCCAGGGACTTGATATGGATAAATCGAGTCTCTAAAATCTGGCTTTGAATTTGTGACGAAAACTCGCAAATATTAATTATAAGGGATTTAATCCGAAAAAGATTGAAAAAAGATTTATAAAAACTAATTCGAAAATTATTAGGTGAAAGAACGAAGAAAGAAAAAATAAAAGACGAAAGGAACAAAAACCCGAGGAAGAAGAAGAAGTGTAGCAACTAAAGATAGCCTCTAGAAGAGGCGCAGCAGATGTTGCGGCCTTTCCAGAAGGCGCATCAGTTGATGCGATTCTTCCCCACGTCGTTTCTCTGCTGTTTCCGTCAAAGGATTTCAAAAAGTGATTAAAAAACGATTTTGAGCATGCTTATGACATAAATTCTTACATTAATTATAATAGAGAAAATAAATACAGAATTGAGATAGGATTTTACACCCTCAGACTTACATGTTAGCGTCGCGAGATTTAACTAAATCGGTTTTTAGTGGTAACTCAACTCGATCTATGCAAATATGAAAGTGCCCTTGAAAAAGGATTTTAAAAGATTGATTTAATTGATTGTGTAGTGGTCAAATTGGTCGGTCATGTAAACGTGATTGGTACTCAGAATGATCTGAGCTTACGTGGTTGATTGATCAAGCACGTAGGCGTCAAAAAGCAAGAGCGCGGTCTTAGAATGCAAAGGGAGAAGAGAAGGGCGGACACTCGCGTGAAAAATATGTGAGGCAAAGGCCTCTATTTATACTAATCACACGGAGGAATTATGGTAAGGGTAGAATTTGGAAAGGAATAGGAAAGAAAGATCCAGAAACAACCGACTTAGGTTGAAACACGGAAACTTGGACAATAAGAAAGCCTTGAGAAAAGGCATAGTAAGAGCTGCGCTTCCCAGAAGAGACGCAGCATTTGGTGCGTCCTTTCTCGGGTAGTATTCTTCTGCGCAAGAAAACGCGTTTGACAGCCTGTCGTATTTTAAGCATAACTTTCTTTATAAGACTCGTACTAAGTTAATTTTGGTGGCCTTGGAAAGCTAAGAGAAAGATCTAGAACTTTCTGTAAAATAGGCCAGACCCAAAAAAGTCGTTATCACCTCGTAAAACGGGCCTAAATGTCGGGTTGTCATTTTAGCTAAATGAAATGCATATTTTGTAATGTAAACTTTAAGTTTAGCCCAAATAAGTGACATGGGACTAAAAAGGAGATATACTCATAACATTTTATGACATTCTAACCTTAGGTAGACAAGCACATTGCTTTTTGACTCTGGATTCGACGGTTTTAGGAAATGAAGATGGTTTTTGACCCGGACTCCAAATGTACTCTAATTACTACCAAAATGACCGTAATGACACCTAGATGACAACCAAGGGGTAGACACAAGTGTACGAGTTACCTTTTATGAACTGATTTACGAAACGTCATAAAATCGCGACATATGCTAAACATGCGGCCCAATCAACACTGGGTGTTTCGCAGGAGGTGCAGAAACGAGGTGTCTACAACGACCTAGCTCCAAAGACAAACATCCTGCAACGAGGGATGCCCATCCTGAGCTTGGGGACGCCCGGGCCAGTTTTGGGACGCCCGTCCTGAGCTGCTTTTCTTCTTTTTCTTGTTTGGTTGCCCCTAATCCGTGGGGGTCCTTCATGGGGTCGTGGAGATCCTTTGTCATTGCCTAATTCCTTGTTTTATTGAGTTAGGCCTTTAGTGTTAGTCTCCTCTTCGATGCTTGGTCGTTAGATGTTATCAATTTAGCTCCGTTTCACTCCGTCTGGCAAAGTTAGTGATCTTCTCCTACAGAGGACATCAAACCTCATAGAATATACATAGAAGGAAGCTAAAGACTGGAAACGACCCTAATACACACTCAGAAGCATAGTAATTAGGCTAGTTAGGGGACTAAATGTGCATAAATAGGAGTCACATCAAATATCCTCAAACCGAGTATTTGCTCGTCCCGAGTAAAGAGGTGACTAAAACTACTACCCTTTTTATAATATAGCTGATGTGAGACAATTAGCGGGTCTCACTCCGCCCCTTCAACTCACAATAAGACATCTATGAGGTAAGGTGTCTTCTTGCAAGGCAATATGGCGCTTGCCAAAATGGCGATGCATCCAAGCATTAAGCACATAAAACAAATAATGGATGCATCTAAAAAAGAATAGACACATTTTGAGAATCTCTGGTTTCAAACCTGGTGTCTTCCCTTTTAGATACCTGGGGGTACCCATTTCTCATAAAAGGATGGGTATTGGTGACTGTACAAGACTTATTGAGAAGGTGGTGACTAGAATTCGAAGTTGGGGGGGCTAAGAAACTGAGTTATGCAGGGAGGCTTGTCCTCATTAAAGCTCTCCTTAATCAGTTGCACTCCTATTGGACTCGTATTTTTGTTATCCCTCTTACTGTTATTGATAGGATTGAGGGGATATGCAGGAACTACCTCTGGTCTGGTTCTGACCAGTATGGTAAATCTCCTTCTGTCAATTGGGATAATATTTGCAAAGACAAGAAGCATGGTGGCCTGGGTATTGTTAACTCCAAATTATGGAACACTGTTGTGATTGGCAAATACACTAGTTGGCTGGCTATGAAGAGTGATTACCTATGGCTTAGGTGGGTTTGTCATGTGTATATGAAAGGAAGGGACTGGTTTGATTATAAACCCTCTGTCAACACTAGTTGGACTTGGCGGAAAATCTGTCAAGTAAAGGACATTATGAAAGATGGTTTTGCTATTGGGACTTGGGCTTTGCTACCAGATAAGTATCATGTGTCCAATGGGTATAAATGGCTTATGGGGCAACATCAACATGTATCATGGTATCCTCTGATATGGAATAGGACCTTGCTCCCCAGACATGCCTTTATTGGCTGGCTTATAGTCCAGGGTCGCCTGATGACTAGGGATAGGCTCTTTAAGTTTGGGATCACTACTAATATGGCTTGTGCAATCTGCTCTTCACAGAATGAAAGTCATCAGCATTTGTTCTCTCGACATTGCAGATTCTGATGACACTCTGCTGGGATCTTCTCAATGCGTGGCTTGGCTTGTCAATTCCAAAGACAAGAGTGGTGGATTGGTTTATTACTTGGAGATGCCCCTCTTTGATGAAGAAACAGATTATTGGGGCTGCAATTGTTGCTTTATGGTATCATATATGGCATGCCAGGAACATTGCGAGACTTGAAGCTAGAGTTTTGGTGCCTAGATACATTCTGAGGCAAGTAAAGCAAGACATACAAGGGAGGTGCCAAGAACGAAAATGGACTCTGAAGATGACTAAATTGCCATGGGAACCAGTTTACGTTTAGTATCGATTACCTGATGTATTAGATTGGAAAATGTCGTGTAGTTTGGTGATAGTGTAAAACTTAATTATCCATATTATTAATATATTTTCACATTTTCACCAAAACAAAAAAAAGAATAGACACTTTCCTCATCTAAGTGGCGGAAGCACTAAAAGAGAAATAATCTAAGTGCACATACTCCGTCATATATACTAGTTCTACAAACTACTAAGTCCAGGACGATAAGAGTAATCACCTTCTAGTAGTGTTGGACTTGGTTACGTTCGTCCATAATTACTAGATGCTTTCGTTAAGAGTAGGGTCCTTATGGTGTTAGAAACACTGTAGGATCGCGGAATTCCCCCTCCTGCCTAGACAAAAGGAAGGGTTGTCCCATCTCCACCATGCAACAAATATAAGACCACCGACGAATAAAAGGGTTTCAAAGTATATGAGTGTCATGATAGCAGTTTGCATTTTGGTTTGTTCCCCCCCCCCCCCCCCCACTTTTGTGGTTTTTGCCATTTAAGAACATTTCTTTGCCATTTTTGATGATTTGGTATTTTTGACTTGGCAATTTTCAACCTTTGATTTTGCATTTTTGAACATTTTTGAGAGTAACCCCATTTCTAGCAAGGGTACTTCTATAAAATCCTAGGAGTCTATTTTTTCTCCTCATTTCATTGATGCAATTGCAAAAATTTGACTTTTTATTTTGGAACTTGACTCAATTTGATGATTTTGTGCTCATTCCCCTTTGGTTAACAAAATTATAGATGGTAAGAATGAAAGAACGCTCGCATGACATTGAGGGTCACCTTGGAATAAACGGTAGCTAAGGAGTTATCACACCACAAGGTACTCATAACTATGCTCTTGTGCATGGGTTGAACGATACTAGAATGACACTACTAAGAAGGGCGTTTTAAGACTATTCTAGTGAACAAAGTGTTAATTAGAAAGAGTATTTACAATGGCCTATGCACAATTGCCACGTTTCTCAATTAGGCATTTTCGAAAACTTTTATAAATGCAACTATATGCCATGATGCAACCTACATATATATAAGTCTAAATGCAAATGCTTCTACCAACTAGTATGCCATGTAATCTAGATGCAACTCCTAACAACAAATAGGTACACAAACCGCAACAACAAAATATACCACATCCTTCTTGACATGTAAGCCCATCCTCCTCATATGAGTAATGAAAAGAAATGGAAGGGAAATGGGGATTAGAGCGATCATACCAAGCGGTCTTCACATTCCTTGTGAAGGCCTCAAATGTAGTGTTTTATCTGTGAGAAGAGAACAAAAACACAAGTATATACAATTCTACACTACTAAATTAAAGAACATGTTTTTGATTTTTGTAAATTTTTAGTTTTTATGGATTTTTTTTTTATGAAATTAAATAACATATTTTTGGGTTTTTTTTCGAAGTTTTTCAAATTTTTATGTATTTTGGAATATAAACTCCCATCCCCCACTTTATTTTGGACATTGTCCTCAATGTACAGGTAGGAGTAGGAATAAAAAGGAAATACATGTTTTTGGATTTTTGGATTTATGTAAATTGAAGTACAAATACAAATGCAATGATATAAATGAATGCATGCTCTAAGTAAATACAATTTTATATGACATATATAACAAATGAATGCAATCTAAACTATGCTAGATGATGCATGTTTTCTATTAAATTGGAAGCTAATTTAAATTAGCTTAGGTCACCTATGATCAAACCTCCCCAAACCGATTTAAGCACTATTTCTAGTGTAGAAAGAAATAGGTTTGGTCATTAGTGACTATGCATGAATGCAAGTTTAACTACGTGAATTAACTATATGAGACATGTGAGATATATTACAATGCAAATTATACTATATGATAGACTAAAATATAAGCTAATCTAGAATGCAACTATACATGAAAGGGAGATAAGAGGTATCATACAATTGAGGTGGCATGGCTAAGTGTCTTTAGACATTGTACTCGTCATCATCATCATTACGTCCTCTATATCCGATATGCCCTGCTTGCTCTTCATAACCTCCTCCTTGGTTACGGTATCCCCCACCTTGGCCGTCAAATTCCCCTCCTTGGTTACCATAATTAGGGAACAAGAGATGTGGTTGAGCCCATGATGGATGAGGGCCTCAAGGATTGATGTACCCTTGTTGTGCCATGTTGTAGTAAGAGGGGTATTGGGCCAAGAAATTGTCAACCCGTCCATCGTGCACCCCGTGGTCAACTCGTTGCATGAGTGTCATCAATTCACCCATGGTTGGGGCCCTTGGATCTTGAGGGGTTAATTCTACATGTGTGGTGGGATAGGGTGGTATAGGTACGTAAGATGGTTTTTGGTCTGGCGCATCACCCCATTCCGGCATTTAAGGAGGTCGATGGGACACTTCTTCCCGCGGTGGTGGGTGGTAAATAGATCTCAATTGGTAGAAGGTAACTTGGCCTTTGTGAGTATCGGCTCAAACGGGGTTCGCTAGGTGGTATATTCCACCCCATGAGCATAAGTGGTGAGAATCCCCTAGTGTAACATTCTACACTTCCAGCCACATTGTAACCACACCACCGGTGGTGGTGAAAGATGGCATGCTCATCAATTAAAGTATTTCCTTTGATTTTGCATACCTTCCATCATAGTTGAACCAGGGGCAAAGTTCATTGGCTAATATTGTTATTAGCCCTCCCATCACAAATGTTTTGATTTGGGAAACCCCTTTTGCAAAATCATTAAGCCTTGTAAGCATCTCAAGGGGCGTGTTGAAGTTGAAGGGTCTTGTCCCTTGCACATTCAATTAAGACTCGAGAAAAGTCAAGTCAAGGAGGGTGAATTTGTCTTGCTCTATCATTCCAAGAATGGTCCCGACCACGAATTGTTCGCTAATTCGAATCACTGGGTGTTGGATAGCAAAAGTGTAGCACTGTTTGAAAGAACTAAATTCTCTTCCGGAGAGGGCCTTCCAAAGGTTGCCAATAAGAAGGTCAGAGGGTTTGTCGGTGTCGTTCTTTGGTACCTGAAGACAAAAGATTTCCGAAGAGCGTTCTAAGGCCATTCTATGTGACATATTGCAAAGCCGGAATTCCATACTCACTTCTCGTCGTCGATTGCTAACAACACAGAGGCTACATAGAAATTTTAACGTGAGGCTTAGGTAGGTGTCTTCATGAGCATAAAACATCCTCTCAAGACCCAACCCATTGAAAAATGACTCTGTTTGTTGACTTATGCCAAGTATTTCCAACACATCAAGATCAATGAATTGAGTAGGTTTGTAACTCTTACCTAGTAATTCCTCAAATCATTGACGGTGTGTATCTTCGACGAAATGCATTTCTGGAAACTGCTCGAGTTGTTCAACACCCGGCTCAAGTAGCCTCTCTTTTAACTCATTGCCCTTCTTCTTGAGCACTTCCGAAATGCACTAAGAGGGCTTAACCCTCTATTTATACAAACAGGGTATATATAGTGATACAAGGATTAAGTTAACTCCTAGGATATTCTTCATGGCTACATTCATCGAATATGGGGAAAATATGGCATTGATAAGTTATCATTTCTTCCCAATGGAGTTTTTTTGGTACGGTTTAAGGAAAATAAGGATAAAGAGACTATATTGAAAGTTGGCTACCATATGTTTGATAATAAGCCTCTTATTGTAAGACCCTCGATGGAGGACATTGAACTTACAAAGGAGGAGGTCAAAGTTGTCCCAGCATGGATTAGGTTACATGATCTCCCTTTGAGCTTCTGGGGTAAATGCTTGCCTACCATAGCTGGACTGGTTGGTAAATTTATTAAATCTGATCAAGTAACCAGTGAGAAGACAAGACTTGGGTTTGCCAGAGTAATGATTGAACTGATTGTTGGTCAGAAAAGCCCTAAGCAAGTGAAATTTCTTGATGAATCAGGTAAAATTATTTTAATTAAAATTGAATATAAATGGAGACCAGATGTATGCCTGAAATGCAAGGGTATTGGTCATGTAAGTGATAAATGTAGGAAAACTGATATGGCAGCCAAGAATAAACCTGTAACTAAGAAAGTGTGGAAACCTGTTGAGCCAACTGCTACTAAATCTGTGACTGTACCTGTGACTGAACCAGTTGTTGAGACAATTGTTGATATCCCTATGCAGGATACAAGTAGTGTTGCAGTAGTTGTGATACCAGAGTCGTAAAGCAAGCCACTGAGACACAAGGGGAACCTAGCAGTGGTGGTTTGCAGAGTACAACAGGCAAGACATACTTCTAGGCTCTAGATGAATCAGTAACCCCAAAATGTGGGATTGGTATAGGCACCCTCTCTCCAAAATCCAATGAATAATTTAGGTTTTTGGAATATTAGGGGCCTCAATAGTGTACATAAACAGAAAGAAGAAAAATGGTTTATTCACAATAAAGGAGCTGGCCTGTTTGGCTTGCTAGAAACTAAAATAAATAATAATAATGTGTTTAATATTGCTAATAATATGCTGGATGGTTGGCGTGTTACTACAAACTGTAGGTATCACAAAGGAGGTAAAGTGTGGATTTTATGACAGCCAGGTTTATTTGATGTGCAAATTCTGAAGTATGATGCACAATTTATTCACACCAAGATCTATGATATATGCCTTCAATGAGGGTAGTGACATAGTTAATCTTTGGCGTAAGTTGGAACTTATCAATCTCAACTGTCCTGGGCCATGGGCTCTTGTTGGGGACTTCAATACTGTTCTGTGTCCTGATGAAAGGGTGGGAGGTACTACCAAGCAGGCTGATATGGATGACTTTATAGGATGTATGGGGATCTTTAGCATGACTGATATTCCTTCCACTGGTGCTCTGTATACCTGGAATAATAAACAAGACCCAACCACTAGGATTTACAGTAGATTGGATAGGTTTCTGGTTAATCAAGCTTGGCTAGATATCTTTCCTGATATGGTGGCTCACTTCTATCCTGAAGGTCTTTTTGATCATTGTCATTACATTATTAGTAATGTTAAGATTGGTAATTTCAAAAATGCCAGTTTTAAATATTTCAATATGTGGGGGCAGGCACCTGGATTCATTGATAGAGTGAAGGGAGAATGGTGTAAGCAGTATGATGGCTACAAGATGTTCAGTGTAGTGAAGAGGTTGAAAGGTCTGAAACATGGGCTCAAGAATTTAAATTCAGAGTGCTATTCTGATATAGAAAACAAAACAACTATAGCAACAAAGAATTTAGCTCAGCTTCAGCAAGATATTGTCATGGATATATCAAATGCTGGTCTCATTAACCAAGAATTGACTGCTATTGCTGAGTTGAAAACTTTAACCAAGGCAAGAGATAGTTTCCTTTAGCAAAAACCTAAACTTCAATGGTTGGAGGATGGGGATCAAAACACTGAATATTTCCATGGTGCTATTAAGAAGAGACAAATGAGAAATAGGTTTTACAAATTGAAGATCAACATAGGAAATTATGCACTGATAGTGATAACATTCAGATGGCATTTCTTGATTATTATAAAGATCTATTAGGCAGTAGAAAACCTACTGAGAATGTCAGAACTGCTATCCTGAATCAAGGGCCTTGTTGTACTCAGGAGGAGGCTAATTCCCTTATGCTACCAGTCACAATTGTGGAAATCAAAGGAATATTTTTTGGAACTCCTATTGATAAATCCCCAGGTCTAGATGGATATACTAGTGGTTTCTTCAGAGATGTTTGGGATGTTGTTTGTCGGGATATTTGTGCTGCAATTAAAGATTTCTTTTCCACTGGCAAACTTCTGAATCAGATCAATGCTACAAATATCACTCTCATTCCCAAATGTGAGAGGCGTACCTCTGTCAAACATTTTACGCCTATTGCCTGTTGCAATATGATATATAAAGTTATCTCAAAATTGCTTTGCAACAGACTATCTGTGGTTTTGCCTGATATTGTTCATGAGAATCAGGCTGCTTTTATTAGGGGCAGATCCATTCTGGAGAATATTTTGATATGTCAAGACATAGTTAAGTTGTACAATAGAACAACAGTTTCTCCTAGATGCTTGTTCAAAATTGATCTCCAAAAATCTTATGACACAGTTGAATGGGATTTTGTGGAAAGCCTACTGCTGGGTCTAAAGTTTCCTTAATTTTTCTATCAGCAGGTCATGACTTGCATTAGAACAACTTCTTTCACTCTATCCCTGAATGGTAGTAGTTTTGGGTACTTCAAAGGGCAAAGAGGATTAAGACAAGGGGACCCTATTTCCCCCTTGATCTTTACTCTTTGTATGGACTATCTTACAAGAACCATCAAATATGCTACTACTAAATGGCCTTTCCAATGCCATCCCCTTTGCAAAGAACTCAAGCTTACCCATTTGATGTTTGCAGATTTCCTCCTTCTGTTCTACAAGGGGAATGCTCAGTCTGTGATGCTGCTCCTTAGAGCTTTCTCCACTTTCTCTAAAACATCAGGTTTATATATGAATAATTCTAAGTCTGGGGTGTTCTTTAATGGAATGGCTACAACTTTGAAGGAGGATATCAAGCAGGTGACTAGTTTTACTGAGGGAAAGATGCCTTTCAGGTATCTGGGTGTCCCAATCGAGCCTAGTAGGCTCACAAAGAAGGAATGCAATATTCTAGCTGAGAAAATGGTTAACAGGATAAGGATTCTTGGAGAAAAAAAATTATTTTATGCTGGTAGAATAACAGTTATCAACTCTGTCTTAAACACTCTGTATTCCTACTGGTCTAACATTTTCATTCTCTCTAAGAGTGTCATCAGAAGAATAGAGTCCATCTGTAGGAATTATTTGTGGGATGACAGTGCTGAATTCCATAGGGTGCCTCAGGTAGGATGGGATACTGTCACATTACCAAAAACAAAAGGAGGACTTGGCATCAAGAAAGCTGAAACTTGGAATGTTGCTGATGTTTCTAAGCTGGTTAATTGGATTTACTCAAAGGCTGACAGGTTGTGGATCAAATGGATTAATCAAGTATATCTTAAACATCATGACTGGCATACTTACAATCCCCCTACAGATGCTGCTTGGACCTGGAAGAGCATTTATAAGGTTAAAGAACTGATTAAAGCTGCTTATAATGTTGGGCACTGGCTACCTGATACTAAGAGGTACACTGTTAGAGGTGGATATAACTGGTTGAGATCACATCAAATCAAACTCTGGTGGTATAAATTAGCTTGGAACAGCTGGAATGTACCTAAACACTCCATCATTACTTGGATGATCATGCATAATGGGGTGAATACTCGTGATAAACTATACAGACTAGGCTGCTGCAATTCTGATGCTTGCTGTATATGTGAGAATGCACCTGAAACACAGTCGCATCTCTTCTTTGACTGTGATTACAGCAAGGCTATTGTGTCCCTTATAAAAGACTGGTGTGGATTCTACATCTCTTTTTCTGGTGCCATGGCTGGAGGTTATGGCAATGTTGGTGTTAAAATGAAGGAACCTTTCTATGCCCTTGTTTTGAATGCATCTGTATATCATATTTGGGCTCAAAGGAACTCGGCCAGGATCATTCTCACACTGATGGTGCCTTCTATGGTGGTTCAGAAGATAAAAGATGAGGTGGGGAAAAGAATCAAGTTCAAGTGCAATGCTAAATTGAGTAGACAAGAGGAAACCTGGCTTTATCAACTAGGAATTAGAATGTAAGGGTTTGGTTCCGTGTGGGATTCGAACCTGAAATTGCTTGGTCTTTATGTTGTCTTAATTTTTTGGTTGCCTTGTAATTACTCTATATATATATATATATATATATATATATATATATATATATATATATATATATATAGGATTATTTAACATTAATACTCCATACTATAGGTGGTCTTCTCAAAATAAACCAAACTACCTTTTAACTCCCAATAAACTGAACTTTAGGTACTGTCTTCTTAAAATATACTCTATGACCTGCTACCTGATTAACAGGTCGGTGTCATTTTAGACTTCGATTTTTTACATAATCGTAATACTTAATACAAGTATACCACCTCTCCATAAAATTAGCTTTTCACCCACCAGTCCGAACCAATCCTCCACCACCACCGGCGCTTTACTCCTCGTAATCCGACCATAAGCGGCCAACCCTAACCACCACTTTGACCCCACATTCCGAATCCCATCGAGGCAGTGAGCGCTTGGGTTTCGTTTTTGAGGTCGGTGCTCAATCACTTCGACGTCGCGACGGTAGGTTCCAAAGAAGTTCCAGGTGGTGGTTGCGGTGGAAACGGGAGTGAATGGAGATTTGGAGGTCGTAGAATGAGGCGGTGAACCGGGGGATGGATAAAATTAGGGTTTGCGAGGATTTCGAATCGAATGGAGGGGAGTTGGGCTTTGGGACACTTGAGCGAATTGATATAAAGCGAAGCAGCTCGTCTTTAAGATCCTCGGATGGCGGCTTTCCGAAGACAAAGAAAGTAATGGAAACAAGGTGTTGAAGTTGTACTGTTTGTGACAAACTAGACGATTGGGGAAATTAGTGGGTAGAGTATTGATGATTTTATTGCTGCTGCCAAAATTGACGATTCAAGACATGTTCTTATTCCTGGGAAAATGGGCCTTATTTATTGGTTTGTTGAAGATGTTTATATGGAGAAAAGAGGTGTTGTAAGGCTTGAGTATTGGTGGTGGTGGTGAAGTACTACGGTGTGAGAAGTGACTGGTGGTAGTGGTATGACGGTGGCTAAAATATAAGGTAATCATTAATTATAACTGGGTAAGTAGTGTGGGGGTATTATTGTAATATGCAATAATTTGTTTTCTTAAATAATATTGTAAAAAGCCATGTAAGTGCCACATCGATTCCATGTAAGCGCCACGTCAATTTTAACCTGATATTACAGGTCAAAAAATGGGTAAGTCTATTTTAGGAAGAGGATACATAAAGTTGGGTTTATTTTGAGTTAAAATATAGGTTGGAGTATTATGAGCAGACCAGCTATACTTTGGAGTATTTATGTTAAATAACCCTATATATATATATATATATATATATATATATATATATATATATGTACATCTCACATTTCACCAAAAAAAAGGATTAGGTTAACTAAAGGCTTAAATGACGATTAGGCCCCTTAATTGAAGTCCAATGCCTTGCAAGTCCTAGAAAGGGGACGCACGACCTGGCTCCAAAGACAAAAATCCTACAACGAGGGACGCCCGTTCTGAGATTGGGGACGCCCGGACCAATTTTGGGACGCCCTTCCTAAGCTGCTTTTCTTCTTCTTCTTGTTTGGCGGCCCCCTAATCTGTGGGGGTCCTTCATGGGTCGTGGGGATTCTTTGTCATTGCCTAATTCCTTGTTTTATTGACTTAGGCCTTTAGTGTTAGTCTCCTCTTCGATGCTTGGTCGTTAGATGTTATCAATTTAGCTCCGTTTCACTCCGTCTAGCAAAGTTAGTGCTCTTCTCCTAAAAGGACACCAAACCTCATAGAATATGCATAGAAGGAAGCAAAAGACAAGAAAATGCCCTAATACACACTAAGAAGCATAGGAAATAGGCTAGTTAGGGGACTAAATGTGCGTAAATAGGAGTCACATAAAAAACCGTTAACACACTAAGAACCATCAAAGTTTCTCTGTCGCATCCTACCACTCTAAAAATAAACGTTACGTCCTTGTAACCCACCTAGTACTATATCCTTAGCTATTTCTTCCCGTTATCATCATCTCATGTCACCGATCACCGACTATAACCTCATCACCGACGACCATTCCCAAATCTAAGGCTCTCTTTCTCTAACAGTTCCATACCTCTTATCACTCCGCACACCACCTAACATATACCTCAAAATCCTCAGCATAACCACTACTTCAACTCTTTCACATTACCGCACAACCACATTCTTCTCTATTCACGCACCTATCCCCACAACATCACTTACGATCCATAAATTTTTTAGACACTCACTAGGTCCTCAAATTTCCCTTTTTTTGCCGCCAAACTCGTCCATAGCTTAACATGATACGAATTTCCAACACTAGATACTTACGCCCCGATAAAGATCATGTAATAAGTCTAATAACTCGTATAAACACATAAAAAACTATGTCATGCGAGGACTTGCTAATTTAACATAACACACATGTAATCACACAACATGTCACTTCACGTTTTCCGACTCATAACCACACACGTAGTGACCAACCGAAACAATAGGATCTAGTTTTGAAATGAGCGATCCTTCTCACTCAAAACCGAACTCCTATTGTGCTCTTGTCGGGTTCATTTTATTAGATACTCCTAGATTCATTTTGGTTCATTGGTTTAGGTTCCAAAATCGTCGCTCTGATACCACTTTGTAACACCCCCTTCTTACCCGGCTAGGGTAATTAGGTAATGTTACCGTCTCGGTTTCCCGAGGCAGTGAAATCGGAATTCTAATTAAGAAACTTTATTAAATAAATAACAAGTTTAGTTATTACAAACATAAACTAATGAATAAATGAAATACAACTCGTCTATGACTTTGTCATCTCCCTAGTGACTAGGTACTCGACTCCAAAGTCCGTAGCGCGGCCCAAATCCCAATCATGTCAACAAGCAAATCTGTACTTAACCTGCTCCCCATATGATCAGAAATATCATATGGATCGACACATGCCACCCCGGGAATAGGTGACGATTAAACAGACCGAAAAACGTCAGTTTCAATAAATAAATAAAGTGTGACTTAATTCAAAGTGTGTGAGTATGCAATATGACTATAACATGAATGAGCCGCTATCAAACAACGACCACCAAGGTACCGGGACACACCCATACATACTGACCACCACACTGGTACCGGGACACGCCCAAACATACTAACAACCATAAACAGGTACCGGGACACACCCAGACGTATCGAGTCAAGAAGCCAACTGGATCCCCTTCCAGTCGTCGTGTCTCAACCACACGAGTCCCTCCGTGACTCAATTCATTAATGTGCACATTCCTCTTGAAGTGGGAAGCTCCAAGAGGCGACTCAAGCGGAAGATGGTCTCCCAACCTCCTTCAATCTCCATATAACAAGTTACCAATCAAACCTCTATGACCTCCGACATACAAGGCAACACAATAAATAAGATATACCATATAACATGCCAATTATCGACTCATTCAATGCAATTGATAACAAATGTCTCGTTTAACAAATAAACACAATATTGAAACTTAGTAGGATAAACCTACCTTTTAGCATACTCTGTAAGCAATCCGAATAATAATAAAATTGTTCCATAAAACCGTCACCTAAATAAAATACGATTACAGATAATTACTAATATAATCTAATTAAATTATTATATATGATTCAATATAAATAAATCTGAATCCCGATTCAAACAATCGCCAAAACTCGTCTCGCTCATAACCGCATACTACCTCCTTAGCTCCTGCAGCCACCACCTGCCGCTGCAACCGTGGCCACCACCAAGAGCCATGGTGGACCACGGCCAGCAGCATAACTACAACAGCAAGCAACCTGGAACAACTTACAACCCGAACTACACAACTCGCAACACTACACCCAACCACCACTAGCCGACCCCACTCTCAATGCCGACCACCACCGTGGTCTCCCCTTGCCATATTTAACCCAGTAGGAAACCACCAGCGTGCAGCATCACCACTCGACACAACAACAACGACAAACAACAACATATGCAACCACCAACACAACCCGCGCACCTCTCCTTTTCCACCTATTTCCAACACCACAGTCGCCCTAACCATCACCCATGACCACTACCTCGCTCCCCTCTTAACCCTCAATATCCACCACCAAAACCTCTTCTAGGTCAAGCCACGAAATGGGTCATATCTTAGCCCAAACAGTCGGGTACAACAACAACAAATATGACCAAGTTATATTCGATCAAACCTCTAATTCGTCGGTTAACGACGGTCAATGAGTGGTCAAAGACGGGTCAAAGGTGAGTCGGGGTCAAGGCGGGTCAACGGTATAATTAAATAATAAATAAACTAGTTTAAGATGGTTTACCTTACGATCTCGAGGCAGAGGGCAAAATCTTCACTTTCTCTCTTTTCTTTCCAAAAAGATGGGTGGAGATTGTGTTGAGATTACAAATGGATAAGGGTGGGGTGAATAAGGTAGGGTGGAGGGTATATAAGATGGGTGGAAGTTTCTAGCGACCGTCACAATTACTACCGTCTCGAGTTACTTATTATCGTATATTATTATTCTTATTATTATCATTATTATTTTATTATTCCGTCTCATACATAATTCGTATAAAATACAACATAATATTATTTATATAATTATAAAATATGGGGTATTACAATCTTCTCCCCTTAAAATGAACTTCGTTCCCGAAGTTTGCCTCACGCTCTCTTTTCCCAATTATTCCTCAAGTCACATCACCGATTCCCATGCACTCTCTCTCGCCTCACATGCTCGTCTACCATATACGTTCCTTTATAAACCTCACACTCATCCCAAAGTTCTTTGTTCAACTGTCACACATTCATAAGTATGCACATCATTTACGAATACGCAGACTGCATGAAACAATCAAATAATGCAAACTTTCTCATTATGTGACTCGACCATGATAAGCATTCCCATTTCCGAACATCACGCCACGCATGTACCGCGTCAAATTCATCACATGATCACACATGTGTTTCTATATACGTTCTCATCTATCATCAACACTTCCGCTCCAACGGAAGACCACAATCACAATCATGCAAATGATCACTATGCAACATATAATTTGCATATTTCCTCTTACTTTTACACAATCAAAAAAAAATCACATCGATTAACATATATCAAGCAAAGTTATCACATTATTTTCGTCATTAATCCATTCACGTCGAATCAACATATTCCATTGACTTGCAAAATTCTACACCATGTAATCAAACGTAAACAATTCACACATATCACCTATGTAAGGTCAATCATGGCCATCCAACACAATTCAACTATTACAAACCGCGAAATAAGGGTACATGCTCAATATTTGGTCAAATATCAACAAAACAAGGGTCAAAGCAGTGCACTCGGTCGAGTGTAGGAGGCCACTCGGCCGAGTAGGCAACCACTCGGTTCAGTGCATGGTGCACTCGGTCGAATCTCACCTAGGGCAGAATGTTTTCATTCTCAACTCGGTCCCAAACTTCCTATTTCATCCTATAAATGCTAATAAACTCCGATAATGACAAACATACCATTAAATAGCCTAGTTTAAGCATAAATCTTGGCCCTATGGCCATCATCATTACACAATTAAGATAAAACATCTGTAACATACTACCGACAAACATACCATTTCATAGTTCTTTTCGCAACCGTTCTATTTTCTCCCCATACCCGACGACAGTATAACCATACCGTCATCAACAAGTACTATAGTCACATCGATAGTCACAACACTTACACTATCTCACGGACACGGCCCTACTCGCTCATTACTTCTCAAGGAATAATGACAACATCATCACCCAAATGAACATTACCACAAGATCTCGATGTATACTATGGACACTTTTCCTGATGTTTGAGAGGCAAGTTTACAATAACATATATACTACCACTCATAGGATCAAGTCTAACATAGCCGTTTTCATACTTATACACACCTACTTTCAATTAAGTGGCTACACTCTATAACACGAAGGATCAACTACCTCGACAATATGATTGAACCCTCAAGCATCACACGCCACACTCTTACTCTCATAACCATGAAAACCGAACTTGGTAATATTAATTTTACCATCATGTATCTCAATCATCTATCAACCAAAGTTTCCAAGTTATGCTTAACAATAATATTCCTTAATATGCAACTCAACTTCATTCGCTATCCATGATTTCAAACGCTCAACAGATATTCAACTTAGATCGCACATCACTCATTATCCACAAATCACCTCATATAATTATCTTACTCAATTCATGATACCTAACGCAAGATAAAGCCACTCCCTTCTACTCTTAATTTCCAAACAAGAACCATATACCAAAATCACAACTCAGCTTCTCATTTATTTTAATGTCCTAACCATACCCATAAATTTGGATCACTACTCAACATAAAAGATTCCTTTCTCCAAAGTCAATTTCTCTCATTCAGAATACCTACATCACCACTTATCGAATCCAATTTATCGAATCAAAATTTAGACCAAGACCACCCTCATTCATCAAATGACTTTCTCTCTTTCACGACATCATATACATATCTACTTACACGGTTCAAATCCACATCAAATGAAGAAACTCACATTAATCCCAATAAAAGACATGTTTCACACCCATAACTCTCACATACAACACCACTCATCACAAATTATTAGCATTTGCCCAACTACAACTCAACAATTATCTACACGTCTTTACTCATCCAAACTAGACGACCCAAAAGGTAAACAAAGTCTTGATCCATATGTAAGTAAGACCACATATTACTAACAAACATTGCAACACTACGAAACAATGAAATTACGTTTTAGATACAAAATTTAAAACTTAATCTTATACACCATGTTATAAAAAAAATGTTGGGCAAAACAATAAAACCAAGTAATTAGCACAAAATCAAAATTTGAGCATCACCACTATAATTTCTATACATATCACCATTGACAAGGTTGAGGCACTATGAGACAATTAAGCCAAGTATTCACACATGAAAATCCAAAAATTTGGGCAAGATTTTAAGGCGAAATTCCCAACTTAAGACATTGCATAACATTATTAACAAGATTGAAATCTTATTACTCAATTAATTCAAGAAAACTTTAAAACAACATTTTCAAATTTTGAGACCATGCCTAACATCATTAAACAACCTTTGAATCTTTATGATAGAACTAGACAAAAATTGGAGTACAAAAATCGGATTTGTTGTTATAACTAACATAAAGGCTAAATCTTGAACCATTTGTAAGGTAAAATTGCTAGTTTATTACAACACACCACAACACCCACAAGCACTAAATACCAAAAAAACAATTGGGTCAAGTATCGAGTGCAAAGATCAGAATCATTCGTTTTAAAATGAAACTTCAAAAGATTTGGACAACATTTTACGGTGAAATTTTGATTCAAAGTGATTCATGCCGTTACTAATAAGGATAATGACCTCTTTAGTCAATTTGACTAAATTTTTTTTTAAACACGAAAGATAAATTGAAACTCAAACATCGGGATCAAGGCTTTTAAATTTTGGGATAAAATTTTCAAGGCACAGTTCAAATGTACGACAATAACTAGCAATAACAACCAAACTTTGGTCCTTGTTAAACAATTAACCAAGCAACACATACAAACTCAAATTATTGACTCAAGAACATATATTTTCGAGTTCATAAAAAAAATTAGGCAAAATTCAACATGAAAATTTTGCACTTGACATCATAAATTGTATAAAAAGGTGATTAATATAATGAATCAAACAAGGCATGCACTTAATTGACAAAATTTGGAGGAACCGCCTGGATTTAAATGAAATCAAATTAGAACAAATTAAGAGTGATGGGAAAACCATTACATTGTTTAATTAGTAAGAAATTAAGAGGATAAAATGGAGTAGAAAACCTAAGTCCAAGCACCAATCATCCACAATGGAGTTTTAGAAAAAAAATTTAAAGAGATTTTGGTATATTTGCTATACGAAATGATGAAGAAATGCAAGAAACAAGCTAAAAATACAAATCTTGCGAATTTCACAACTCAGAAAATGGCCCTCGGTCGAGTGTTGAGTCCACTCGGTCGAATGACAGTCCACTCGGTCGAGTGACTCACTTCTAGAAATTTTCAAGTTTCTTGAAATTGGTCCACTCGGTCGAGTGACTGGTACTCGGTTGAGTACTACCCCGCACTCGGTTGGGTGCTTCTCTATGGTTTGCAATTTGCGACTAAGGATTACTTTTCTTATTCTAGCAACTATTTTACTAACAACTATTACTAATCACACTCTAACTATAGCATTAATAAAATTCAAACATATATACGATATTGAAATTCTAAAGGACGTAGCTGTAACACCCCCATATATCAAGGTTGCCTTACCAAGGACCATCCCAGCATATAAAGGTGCTACCATCTCGGTTGCCCAAGGTAAGTAGATCAAATAAATAATACAAAACATTTATTATTTAAATTTATCCGTTACAACATAAACCAATGTGAGAAAGATTACAACATATACAACTGATATAACCATTAGACACGTTAGACAGCGGCATCTAGTTTGACAGCGTGATAAGTCGATTTGCTTCTATGTCCCGCAAGCATCGTGACCAGTAAAACCTGCTAAACCAACTGCTCACCATCCCCGAATGGATCACCACAGTTTTGAAAACACAACACGGGTTCAGTTCACTGAGTAATAAAAATAAGCAATATACAAGAAACAACCACGCCAACAACTATACAACCATCCCCCAATTCCAATCATTCCTCACATTCAACTATACACTTAAGTGTGTAGTCCTGCTAGGATACCTGCCCCAACAGATAATCCATACCACTTTGTGACTGGAACCACAAGGGGCGAATCAAGGGCGTAAAGGCATTCTCGAAAATGACTCCACTCAGCTGAGGACGCACCTCACCAACATAGTCTATCCACCACAAGTCCAACAATCAAGAAAGATAAGCCAACAATGATACTAATCATGCCAATACAATCGTAATCATCTTAAATCAATTAATCAGACAACTGAGTAGGAAAATCCTACCTTTTCGCTATTTCATGAATGTGCATCCAATACACAAGCCACGCAAGACTCACTGATGAATCCTACAAGTAGCAACCACATCCTATTCCTAGACTATTCCAGTCCTACAGAAGGATGACGATGAAACACAAACTCACCATGAAACACAGACCGATGCCGGCAACGGTGACAACCCGACTCGATGACTTCAAGCATAAACCATCTCCCTTTTTGGGTTAGTTTCAAGGCCATGAGAGAGTAAAGTGACGAGAGATAATTGGGAGAGAGAGATTAGGGTTAGAAAGATAAAGGAACCGTCGAAGAAAATGAAATGGAGTTTATGATTCCGCGTTTTATAATACCACGGTAACTGGCATGGTACTCGGTCGAGTATAGACATAATCGGCCAAGTACGGCATGCTCGGTCGAGTATTCAAGCTACTCGGCCGAGTGACCTTAACTAGGTCGAGCAACAAGCAACGTTGGTCTTCTAACTTCTCCCGTATCCCTTACTAAGGCTCTCCCTTGGTCAAAAGGTTAGTCAACGAGTCCCTAAATAGGGCAGGTATTACAGTCTTTCCCCCAAAAAAGGAACTTCGTCCCCGAACTTCGTCCCACACTCCCCAAAACAACAAGACAAGGCACTAAAGGAATCATCGAGTACTCACGCTACAACGAACACCAAGTAAGTCTATGACACGTACAAGACTAAGTTATTATCATTTCTTGACATAGTTTTTGCAAACATGAAATCACTATACTATCATTGTATGCAACCATCAAACTCTTTAAGAACAAGGTTGATATCGTAAACCAATTAAGTTATGAAGTGACGACTTTGAATATTTAAAAGTAACACATTACAGAAGTTGAATATTTAAAAGTAACACATTACAGAAGTTTTGTGACAACTTAGAGATTCGAAGGTAAAACAAAGGTAAGACATAGAAGAAATTTTGTTAACTTGTTAGGATATTTACCGCGATGTTATCTGCCCCTCTAAAAAGGAATTTTGTCCCCAAAGTTCACTCTAATGATGACACAAAACGTGTATATACTTCAATATAACAATCATGGGACACATATCACTTTTCTTAACAATCAAGACATTCCTGAACATGAGTAAAACAAAAATTATATTCATGCCATTTAGGAAAAAGTAACATGTAACATCAACGAGGAGAGGTGTAAACTATACGCAATTTTAACTAGCACAATACAAACATTATGCCATCCTCAAAACCAACTATTATATCATTACCGGCTCAAAACCAAGTCAATCGATGTCCCTCAATCATATCAATCGTATCCATACAAGACTGACGCCGAAACTAGGACACCCAAGGATGCATATATGATAAGAGTAACTACTAAAGGTTATTCCAAAACAAGTTTCGACAATCAGGAATGCAATTTCTAGATACTCGGTCGAGTATCTAAAAGTACTCGTGTAATACTACAATTTTCTATGTCTTTGGGTACTCTATCGAGTGGGGCTTACTCTGTCGAGTAAGTATGTTTTATATGAAATAGTAGTCTGTCTGATGGGTACTCGATCGAGTATGTGTGGCACTTGATCGAGTAAGGGCCACTCGATCGAGTAAGTTACCTACTCGATCGAGTAAGTGAGTCTTACGGGTTATTTTAGCCGGGTTTTGTTAATAACGCGTTATTAGTATAAAAGGATTCCGTCACCTTTATTATTCAGTTTTCACTTTTCTAAAACCTTTCAAGAGAGAAAAAGAGTTACGTTGTTCTCCTTCTTCGCGTTGTTAGCAAATCCCAGGGGCTAGGATCGTCGGATTGTCTTGTTCATTACGCCGTTGTGATCCTTGTGTCGAGGATAAGCTTTTTATATAATTTTTATAATGTTTTGCTAAAGTTGGTTGAAACCCTAATTGGGGGTAATTGGGGGTTTTGGGTGATTTGTATGAATGTGGTAGTAATTGTATGTATGTATGTTATAGGAGGAGGTTTCGTTGAGGAAAGATTCTGATTAGCTGCTAAGACCGTCTGTGGTGTTTGCATTCCAGGTAGGGTTTCCCTACTCAGTATTGATTACATAGCATTGTTGGTGTTATTGTTGTCGTTGTTGTTGATTGATTCTTTTATCGTATTGGCATCGGTTGTTGGTAAGTGTTGTTTGTATAAGATGATTGATTGATATCTGTCTGTGATCTTTGGGGTGCGTCCTTGGTTGAGTTGAGTCACTTGCGGGAGTGGCTTCACGCCCTTGATTCGCCTTCTGTGGAACCCGCCACAGAAGGGATGTGCACATTAATGAACATGGGTTTATCGCTCCATGGAGATGAGCGGGGCTTAGGTGGGAACGGCTGCGGTCCCCCACTGGCGGTGAGGAGTAGTTGTTGCAATGGGTACACTGTAATACTACGGTTTTATGAGTCTCTGGGAAATCTATCGAGTAGGCCTTACTCTGTCGAGTAAGGGTGTGTTGCATTTTAAAATAGTTTCTGACCTGTTGGGTACTCGATCGAGTAACGTAGATACTCGATCGAGTAAGGGGGCACTCGATCGAGTACCTTAGCTACTCGATCGAGTAGCCGGTTTACGGGGAGTTATTTCTCGGGTTTTGTTAATTATGCGATTAAGGTATTTATTACTTCCGTCATTGTTCCTAAACACTTTTTCAAAACCAAATTACTGTCAAGAGAGAAAACAAAGTACGTTCTTCGCTTTAATCGCATTGTTAGCAAATCCCGGAGTTTGGAAGGTCAGATTTCACCTTTCGTTATACCGTTGAGATCCTTGCGTCAAAGGTAAGATCTATGTACCGTTTTTATAGTTTTTCCTTAAAGTTGGTTAAACCCTAATATGGGGATTTGGGGGTTTTGTTGTAGATTATGATTGGTAGTGATTATGTGTTTGTATGTTAGGAGGAGGATTTGTAGAAGAGGCTTTTTGAAACAGCTGTTGAGACCGTCTGATAGTTGTGCTTTCCAGGTAGGGTTTCCCTACTCAGTATTAGTCCCATAATGATTGTTGATGTGTTGAGATTGATGGATTAATATCGTAATTATATTGTGACGGTTGTTGATTGTGATTGTTTGTCTCTGGTTCTCGAGATGCGTTCTCGGCTTAGTGGAGTCACTTGCGAGAGTGGCTTCACGCCCTAGTTTCGCCCTTCGTGGAACCCACCACAGAAGGGGATGTGCACATTAATGGACAGGGTTATCGCTCAATATGAGGAGCGGGGATTTGGTGGGGTCGGCTGCGGTCCCCCACTGGCAGGGCTGGTCCAGTGGACAGTCGGTGATTGAGATCAATGGGACTGGTGTTATTGTGTGTGTGTGACGGTGTGAGCTATTTGTTTATCTTATTGTTGATATATATAAATTGTGTGATTAGTACTGACCCCGGTTGTTGTTTGTAAAACCTGCGGTGATCCATTCGGGGATGGTGAGCAGTCATTGAGCACGTATGAGTTGAGTTACATGGGATAGCTAGGATGTGCCACCGTCTGATGATAGAAGTCTTCCGTTGTAGCATAGTAGTTTTATAAACTTTGCAGTTAGTTGTTTAGATAGTTGGTTTGAGAACTTGTATCCGTATTTGGTACTTGGTTTGAATTGTAACCTTTCACTAAAGTTATACTATTTAATGTTGTTTCGTTATTGTGTTATGATTATCATGCCTCGGGTAACCGAGATGGTAGCATCCTTATACCTGAGTGGTCCTGGTAAGGCACTTGGAGTATGGGGGTGTTACAAATTGTATCAGAGCGACGATCCTGAAACCTGTTACCAATGAATTTAATGAATATAGGGAGTCAAATTAAAATGAACCCGGGGTAAAAGTTGTAGGAGCTAATGCAAAGGCTTGGGAGACGTCCTAAAGTCGCGAACTCGCCCTACAATTTTGAACCGGTCACCATGGGATATGAGTCGGGATCGCTATGTGTTTATCTTATGAATTGTGTACCTATATAGTGATGTGTGGCATGAATCAGTGGATGTATGTGCCTGGAGAATGGGGAATGTGTAGAGAAAGATGGCGACGATGTGATTTTGTATATGGTTTGTTGAAACCATGTTGCATGATAGTTGGTTTACGTGTTGGTTATAATCGTTGGAAAAGTATATGAGAATGAGGAATGGTGTGGTACAAAAAGGAAGTAGTTCATATATGATAATATGTGACGAATAATGATGTTGCAGGATGAATGATTTATAATGTGGCAATCCTAGTAACATGTGATTAAGGGGGTGTGATAAGATTTGTTTTCATAATTTCGGTTGCGTAAGGTTATATAAAAGTTCATATAATTGTCTACTATTGTATCGTATGCGTTTGTTAGATGAAGTATGTGATTGAACTAGATGTGTGATTGGAAAAGATGAAGTGACAATTTCATGAGCATATGAATTTCTCGATTTTGAAAGTGTTTATGTGATGAAGTGGATTTGTAATATTGTTGTATTAGCAACATGGAAATAGGATTGGTAATGAACGGGTGTGATTTATGCTATGAAAAGTTATAAAAATTAAAACATGTGGGTAGTACATGATTGATAAGTTTAATGTTATATGAACATGATAAATGTTAATGTTTGGCTTTTCGTAAGTAGTAACATGTTGAATCGGGATTCAGAGATATGTGTTTTGTGTATCGAACTGGATGAAAAGTATGATGGTTGTTTACAACGTGGCACTTGGTAACATGAGGTAGATGATTTTGTTGATTGTATGAGGAGTTGCGCAGAATTGCATGCGTAGTTGTAATTATAATGTTGAGATAATAATGAATGCATAGTACGTTGGGGTTTGTGAGATAACATGCGGGTAGTATTCACGAGTCTGCATGACTCGATCGAGTGGGTCTGATTCGATCGAGTGGGTATTCGACGTTTTTATGATCAGAACCGTGTTTTTGGGTACTCGATCGAGTACATAGGGCACTCGATCGAGTAGCGGGGCACTCGATCGAGTAGCCTGTCAGCTCGATCGAGTAGGTTAGAGATCAGAAGGTTTGTTTGGGTTTTGGAGTCGGGGCACTCGATCGAGTATGTTGGGCACTCGATCGAGTAGCCTCAACTCGATCGAGTAGGTTCTGGCATTCGATCGAGTGGGGTCTGTGCAGGTCATATGCGTGTTTGGGTCATATGCTTATCTTTTGACATTCGTTGCATATTATGTTTAATTCAAAGGTGTTAAATTATTTCTTTATGCATTGTTTTACGTTTGTGTTGGTCCTGAAGCGTAAGTTACCCAATCTTATGATGTAAAGAGTGGCACCTATGATGAGTATGAGTTCGGTGGGGAGGACATAATTTATATGTGTTGTGATAGGTAGAGGAAAAAAAAAAAGGAAGATTGGTAAGGCTTAATTAAGGCATAGGGCTTGTTGTGTGAGACGAGATGAGTGACATGATTGTATGTTGAGTAATGAAAATGTAAGTGAATGTGGGCAAGGGATGATGTAAGTTTAAGGAACGTGAGAATGAAAAGATTGAAAGAAAGGATGTGGATAGTAGCAACCTGAGATATATAACGATTTATGGAGGGAGATGGTTAAGAATAGTGTTGATTAAGAATATATGTAGTGAAAGTTCGTTTTAAAGGGGTTGAGAAGAGTGGTATATAGTGAACTTAATGGAGATATGTCGCGACGTGGATTTGCAGATAATGACTGAGTTTGGAAATTTATGTTATCGAGAGACGAAACTAATGTGTGATTTCCTTGGGCAATTAACGGTATAAAAAGAATTTTGATTTCTAGAGATATAAAAAGGGAGATGTAATTGTTTGAACATTAAACGTTGATTCTATGGACAATTTAGTGGCAAGTGTGAGTGAGTGGAGTGATGAGAAGGGACACATGGTAAGGAAGAGTGAGATAATATCGATAAGAAATAATGGGATTGGAGTTTTGGGAGCAATGAGAAGGTGATCGGAGCACTAAAAAGTTAGGAAGAAGTAATAAGGAGTTGAATGATTAATTGCTTTTGTCGAGTGTATAAAGAAAAGAATGAGGGGAGTAAAACTAAGGAAATGTTCACCGGAGTTATGTGATATAAAAGTAAGGAATCATCGGGATGTATGATACTACCAAGAGTAATTGAGTTAATGGTTATACAGAAGTTTTAGGACAACATGATTAATCATGAGTTTTGAGGAATTAAGGGAGCAAGAGGTTGATTTAGTATTTGCACGATAAGAGATAATTGGTGGAGAGTTAGATGAAAATACGAGTAAGATAGTATTGGGAATGATGTTGATGTAGTTTTGTTGGTGAATTTGATGTTAGTTATTTGGAATGTTAACCGAAGATAGGAAAGAAACCGTGATGTTTAGAGATGAGTGTAAGAAGCTTGATGTCCGAACGATAGTAGGGTTGAGATGTTGTCACTAGTGGTCAAGAGTGATGATAAATAGGGAAGATGGCCATTCTAAAGAGGTTGATTTTGTAGAGACCCGATTGAAATGTATGGTGGTAAGGAAGTATAAGATGCGATTACATGAGGCGGGTGCTAATAGTTGAATAGTAATGGTATGGTTATACTCGGCATGAGGAGATGGTTATTCAAATGGGAGAATGTGTTATGAGGGGCATACGAGTTAAGCTCAAGCGAGAGGTAACCTTTATCGAGTGGTAACTTACGTGATCAGGATTGACTAGTTGGATGTGATTACGGGTCTATGATGTGTATAAATGTTTGTGCGAGGTTCTGACCTCACGGGAAGTGGTATGGTGTGATAGTTATAAAGCTGTGATCTGAATGTTCTGTAATATATGTTGGACACGGTAATTTAGTTGAATGATATTCAAAAAGGTAATAATTTGATTGATCTGGCATGACTGGTTATACTTGTATGTATTCATGATATATGTTATTCCGTGATATGGTAAGGGGATGATATTCATGAGGTTATTATCTGTTTAATTCATATAATATGTTGCATTGTGATTTAGTAAAGTGGGTTTGAGTAAGTTTTTCTTGTCCGATAAGTTATGTTTAGTCAGTGCTTATGGGATTGTGTAAGTTGTGATGACTATCGATGTGGTTGTGGTGCCTCGGGTGGTGATCCGGGCACGGTATTTAGTGTTGTGATGCGGGTATTTTCGCACTTCGGTGTGGCGGTTGGTGGCGGTGTTGCGATGCCGTCACCGGTTGTGGTGGAGTAGGCGGGATGATTATGATACGAGTTTTCGAAAGTACATACCAGTTATACATAGATTGTTGTTTTGTTTGACGTTGCTCCCTGCGAGTTTCAGTTTGTGCAGATAGACAGTTGTCTTATTTATTGATGTTTTCTTTACCAGGTTAAGTTGAGAAGGAGGGTATAGTTTAATATAAAGAGAGTTATATATGTTTTCGTTGTTGTCATGGTATAGCAATGTTTTGTTGATGGGACAAAGTTGTCAGAAGTTGTTACAGTACATTTGATCTTGTTGTAGATGAGACATCGGTGCACATAGGCATGGCAAGTGATTCGTAGAACCTGTGTGGTAATGATCTGAAGGCTGCAGGTGGTTCATAATCTTTCGTTGGGACAGTGAGGGTAGGGTGTTTGGATTTAGTGTCATGTTAAGTCACGTATGAGTTTTGCAATGATGAAAGAAAAGAACTTGAGGATCTGGAATGAGTGTACGTCACAAGTGTGAATCGTGAGCTGTGCTTTTGACGATAGGAGTTTATATAGTTGATATAGAGAGGTATGTCGTGTTGCGGTAATGTGGAAGAGTTGGAGTATTGGTTATGCTAAGGGTTTTGTAGTATTGGTTAGATGGAGTGCAGAGTGAACTGAAGTATGAGAACTGTTTAAGTAAGAGAGCCTTGCAAATAAGAATGGTTATAGATATGAGGTTATAGGCGGTTATCTTTGACATGTGGTGGTGATGAGGATAATGAGATGATATAACTAAGGATTTAGTATTAGTGAGTTACGAGGACGTAACATTTGTCTTAAGAGGAGTAGGATGCGATAAAAGAGAGTTTCATGGTTGTGCATGTTGTAATATAATTGGAAGTAGAGTGTTAGCGTAGCGTAAAGGAGGGATTTGTTTTGTGGATGATACTGTTAAAAGGCCATGGCCGTGCCTGTAGTAGTGTGATGCTTAAGAGTGTGAGAATACTTCGATAGTGGTAAGGGTTGGATGATGATGTTTAGGAGTTCGAGAGTTTTGACAGTGGCATGATGATGTTTATGAGTGTAAGTAAACTTCGAGGACGAAATTCCTTTTAAGGGTGGTAGAATGTAACATTCCGTTTGATGTTATGGGTAGTTTGATATTGGATTTGCTAGTGGATGATATATTACGGAGCTAGTTGGTAGTGTATGGAGTTAGTGTTGAGAGAGATATAATGGAGTTTATACGATATCGTGAGCCATGTTGTGGAGGTAGGAATAGTTAGTGGAGTTGGTGTTACGAGTGCATGTTTGGTTGGAGTTTTGTTTTGAGTTCTTAGTCACGTTGTTGTGTCTTGATCGAGTTAGTATGTTTGTTTTTTAGTATGGGTTGAACTTCGGGGACGAAGTTCTTTTTAAAGAGGGAAGACTGTAATACTACGGTTTTATGAGTCTCTGGGTACTCTATCGAGTAGGCCTTACTCTGTCGAGTAAGGGTGTGTTGCATTTTAAAATAGTTTCTGACATGTTGGGTACTCGATCGAGTAACGTAGATACTCGATCGATTAAGGGGGCACTCGATCGAGTACCTTAGCTACTCGATCGAGTAGCCGGTTTACGGGGAGTTATTTCTCGGGTTTTGTTAATTATGCGATTAAGGTATTTATTACTTCCATCATTGTTCCTAAACACTTTTTCAAAACCAAATTACTGTCAAGAGAGAAAACAAAGTACATTCTTCGCTTTAATCGCATTGTTAGCAAACCCCGGAGTTTGGAAGGTCGGATTTCACCTTTCGTTATACCGTTGAGATCCTTGCGTCAAGGGTAAGATCTATGTACCGTTTTTATAGTTTTTCCTTAAAGTTGGTTAAACCCTAATATGGGGATTTGGGGGTTTTGTTGTAGATTATGATTGGTAGTGATTATGTGTTTGTATGTTAGGAGGAGGATTTGTAGAAGAGGCTTTTTGATACAACTGTTGAGACCGTTTGATAGTTGTGCTTTCCAGGTAGGGTTTCCCTACTCAGTATTAGTCCCATAATGATTGTTGATGTGTTGAGATTGATGGATTAATATCGTAATTGTATTGTGACGGTTGTTGATTGTGATTGTTTGTCTCTGGTTCTCGAGATGCGTTCTCGGCTGAGTGGAGTCACTTGCGAGAGTGGCTTCACGCCCTAGTTTTGCCCTTCGTGGAACCCGCCACGGAAGGGGATGTGCACATTAATGGACAGGGTTATCGCTCAATATGAGGAGCAGGGATTTGGTGGGTTCGGCTGCGGTCCCCCACTTTGGCGGGTCGGTCCAAAGGGACGATCGGTGATTGAGATCAATGGGACTGGTGTGATTGTGTGTGTGACGGTGTGAGCTGTTTGTTTATCGTATTGTTGATATATATAAATTGTGTGATTAGTACTGACCCCGGTTGTTGTTTGTAAAACCTGCGGTGATCCATTCGGGGATGGTGAGCAGTCATTTAGCAGGTATGAGTTGAGTTACATGGGATAGCTGGGATGTGCCACCGTCTGATGATTGAAGTCTTCCGTTGTAGCATATTAGTTTTATAAACTTTGCAGTTAGTTGTTTAGATAGTTGGTTTGAGAACTTGTATCCGTATTTGGTACTTGGTTTGAATTGTAACCTTTCACTAAAGTTATACTATTTAATGTTGTTTTGTTATTGTCTTATGATTATCATGCCTCGGGTAACCGAGATGGTAGCATCCTTATACCTGAGTGGTCCTGGTAAGGCACTTGGAATATGGGGGTGTTACATCTGGCAGGGCTACACACTTTAGTGTGTAGTCAGATATGTGGAGATAGGGTGGAGTTGTGGAGATTGAGATTGTGTGTTTGAGTTGTTTACATTGTGGTTTCATATCAGCTGTTGTTTTTATGTAATTAGTACTGACCCCGTTTAAATGTTTTAAAAACTGTGGTGATCCATTCGGGGGTGGTGAGCAGTTGTTGAGCAGGTATGAGACGATGCGAATGGGATAGCTGGGATGAGTCACCAAGTTGTAGTTTTAGAAGTCTTCCGCTGTGTCGAACATTTTGTAGTTGTTTAGTAGTTGACAGTTTTGAGAACCTTTGTATTTTCTTTTAACAATTTTGGAGTTTGGCTTGTATCACTTAAACTTTATTACTTTTTAAGTACGTTTTCTTATTGTCATTTGATTATCATTGTCTCGGGTAACCGAGATGGTAGCACTTCCATACTTTAAGTGGTCCTGGTAAGGCACTTGGAGTATGGGGGTGTTACAAAGTGGTATCAGAGCGACGATCTTGAAACATGTATCCAATGAACCTAATGAACATAAGGAGTCAAACTAAAATGAACCCGGGTAGGAGTTGTAGGAGCTAATGCAAAGACTTGGGAGACGTCCTAAAGTCACGAACTCGCCTTACAACTTTGAACCGGTCACTATGAGGTTTCATGGGATTGCTATGTATTTGATAATGTTCTATTGCGTATGTTGGATGATGTGTTGTATAGAAATGTTGGAAAATGATTGTGGTGGAATGGGGAATGTGGTAAATGATAAAGTGTTGTGAATAAGCATGTTGCATGATAGTTGGTTTACAATGTTGTTTTGAATTGTTGGAAAAGTATATGAGAATGATGAATGATGTGGTAGAAAAAGGAAGTAGTTCATATATGATAATATGTGACGAATAATGAAGTTGCAGGAGGGATAATTTATAATGTGGCATAATAGTAACATGTGAATAGGAATGTTGTGTCGTATACGTATATTTTGTTTACGTAAAGTTATATAATAAGTTAATATGCTTGTCTACTGTTGTATTATATGCACTTGTTAGATGAAGAATGTGGTTGGAATGGATGAATTGATTGGAAAAGATGAAGTGGCAATTGCATGAGAATATGAATTTCGTGATTATGAATATGTTTAGGTGACGAAGTGGATTTATAATATTGTTGTATTAGTAACATGGAAATAGGATTTGTAATTTATGAGTATGTTTTGTGTTACGAAAAGTTATAAAGTTAAAGCATGCGGGTAGTACATGATTGATAAGTTGAATGTTATATGAGCATGATAGATGTTACTGTTGGGAAATGTGTCTTCAACAATAGTGCGATCACATGATTTAAATATCATTATTAAATCTCATTTTAAGAATACATGTGGGATGTAATATTTTACAAGTCAACTGGTCCACACATATCGGTAATGATTGGCTGACTAGAGTTTGACATTACTTGTCGTGCGGCGGTGGTGATCGATTGATCCCCTTAGGTCATACCTATAGGGAAATACTCTTAATTGATTATTTAATTAATCGTATACCGATACGAGTTAATTAAATTGCTTAAAATTGACGGATAATTTTGTGAGTATAATTTACGTATCTTATTGTAAATATGATTAAATGAGACACGGTCTAAGTAATCGAATTATTTTATTACTTAGATGAAATTATTGTTTACAGAAACAATTGAATCGGAATGAATAAATTATTATAAATAACAGAATGTTGTAATTTATAATTCGGAAAACACTTTTGGTACAAGTAATTATGAATTACAATGATAATTTTTATAAGTGACATATTTTATTAATATGTTGATTTTTAATGGTTAAAAATACATTTTATAAATAAGATGCTATGAAATGTGTCACATGTGACATATTGACAAAATCACAAATAAAATGGACTCATCCATTTTATGTGAGTGTACCGAAATAAATGGAGGGAGTTAGTGGAAATTGTGTTAATTGTTTAAGTATAAACACAATGATAAAAGCTAACAAGTAGGCATGCAAAACCTAAGCTTTTGAGAAGAGCAAAATGAAAAGGTATTGGGCATCCTACCCAAGCCTAATTTTCGGCCACTCCACAAGAAAAGAGAGAAGAGCTTTTCTCTTAAAATGATAATTCATTCTTCCCATCCAATGGTCTAGTGCAAGAAAATTCATCAAAAACTCTCTACAATTTATGATAATTCTAGAGAAATAAACTCACAAAAATTACTCCATCTCTTGACCGAAATTTTCAAGAGCAAAATACAATTTATTTTGTATCAATTTTATAGCAAAAACTAATATTATTACTAGATCTAAATAATATTGGTTATTAAGATGTATTCCTTGGGTATATGCTTTTGGGAGGGATTCTACATTTGAATCCTTGTTCTTCCATTTGGAGAGCTCAAGAACAAAAGAGAAGGAGATCTCTTTTGTGCCCATATGAATCGAAATCACATTGTAAGAACATGTTTCTTTCTCATTTTATTAATTAGTTTGCATGCATAAGTTCCACCTTTAATTTTATGACAAATTAATTTTTACATATATGAGTATGTTTGTATGTATATAGATCTACATTTCCTTCAATCGGTATCATGAGCCACGGTTGTTTGCATGCAAATCGGTTAAAAGTTTTTCCGAGTTATAAGAATAACAAATAAAACTTGTAAAATTTGTGTTATTATGAGATATCACGAAATTAATCCATGCATGTTAATATTTCTGGTCCTAAAATGTTTTAGGATATTTTGGTTAATTTTACGGATTTTTATTGTTCATATTATACATTAATGGCATTTAAATATGATTTTGTGAGTAAAAATGTCATTTTCGGTCTAAAATTAGCTATACTTCGAATTTTTCATTGATTTTTGGATATGTTGTCACATATATTATTTTGAGATAACCTGTAAATTTTCATAATTTTTGGACTTGTTATGCTCGAAAAATGGATTTTTCATTATTAAATTCGGATTTAGGTGAAAAATAGGTTAATATGAGTTAAATTTGGAATCTGGTCATATAAAATTAATATGTTGTCACATGCAATTTTACAAGATGTGTGTAAAATAATTGGCTATAAAGAAGTCTTTTTGCATGATTTTTGGATTTTTGAAGAAAAATAGCATAAATAGTGACATTATTAGTGAAAAATTAATAAAACATAATCTATGACTTAGGAAAAACGTCTAATATTGCATTTTATTATCTTTTTCAGATCTAAAATTGAAAAGTTAATGAATATAATTTTTCCATATTTTATGATTATTTTATTGAAAAATCGATAAATTGCAACATTGTTTTTCCGGAAAAATTTCGAAATTTTTAACCTAAGATTTTGAACATTATGAGTGTCATGGTATTTTTCCAGAATGTTCATGAGTTTAAATTTCAAAATTTGAATTTATTTGAAATTTTGTGATTTATTTGAAGTTTAATAGCTTATTTTTGTAATTTTTGGTCCATTTATGAACAATTTTAGAAAATATGGGTTAATTATGGTCAAATTATTAGTGAAGACTATATTTTGAGTCATAATAGGTTAGGGTAATTAACTTATGCATAAATATGAGTTTATGTATTTTTGTGATTATAAAAATGTTGAAATCACGCAAATCCGTAAAAACCGAGTAATATACGATATTGGCTAATTAAAGGCGATTTAGCATAAAATTGAGCATGTTCATACATATTATAATGCTGCATTTTCTTTATGATTGTCATAATTTTAATTTATGTAATTTTGAATTATGTAATTTTACTTAGTATGGCCTTAGATTTTAATTGGTATTTCCCGAAATGTATGGGAATATCGATTCGGTTGTAATTTTATTGTGATCTCGTATCACCGTTTTGTAATTTAATAGATTTATTTTTTTTTAGTTACAAATGTATAATAGGAAATTATGTAATTTATTATGTAATTTAAATTCATCTCGGAGTTCCCAAAGACGGATTTCTTCAAGAATGGCGATACATAAAGACGGTGTTACCTCAAGATGCGTGTCACAACCGAAGTTCAAGGGACCAATGGAGTTGGTTTCCGAAATGTAATAGTTAAATAGTTTTTCTATTTTAGGAAAGGCCATACTAGGATTTATTTACTTTTATGCTTGCATTTTATTTTATGTCACATGCATTGCTAAATCGCCATAACTAAACATGCATTGTCTTTTTATCGAGTTTATCGACCGTGTCAATTAGAATTATCGTAGTTCACCGCTTTAGTTCACTTAAAACGTGATAGATAATAAATTGACATGACCTCTCGCTAAAACAATTAATTGAGACATAGCCTTACCAAATAGTAGAAACCATGAAAACCAATTTCGCGAGGGAGTGCGCTCGGCCCCACCGGGGTACAAACCTTGTTACGTAGGGGAAGTGGGTGATAAATGTCTATCCACCGAATTCATGTTGATAAGGGATGTATCGGCCACACCGTGCCCAAGTTAATGTGGGTTTGGATCATGGACACATTTATTCGAAATTTGGATTGAACTCAACAAAAGTTTTTGATAAGGGATGTATCGGCCCCACCGTGCCCTTATCGGATGTGTTTTGGGCTAAAAGATAAATGTTAATGTAATATTATCGACCAAGAGTTCTAAAAGTAGAATCGATTAAACGTTAATCCACCGAGTTATATTGATAAAGGATGTATCGGCCCCACCGTGCCTAAGTCAATATGAATTTGGGTCTTGGAATCATTTATCATAGTTGGGTAGAGGTCACTATGTAAATGCTATACTTGTTATTTCAAGTATTTATAAAACGATAAATGTTCAATTTTCCACTATTCCGTTTTTATATTGTTCTATTTCTTTGCCACAATTCATATACGATATCATTTCGATTTTGATACAAATCTCCATTAAAACATCGTAACTAAAGACAAAATTTGAATTTGCTTCTAAAACCTCAAACGAACCATTGCTAAGGATCTCTTGTAAAGAGTATAGATTAAAGTTATTCATTATCAAACAGGTTTTTGATTCTAGACTAACACATCTACTTACAATGGATTGTTTTTCCATGTACTTAAATGAATTAAGTACCTTGAAGTGATAAATTGTTTTGGTAATTAGTTTTGTCAAGAATTCGTAATTGACCAAAATAACGCAACCACTTCAATGAAAGTTTTAAGACTAAAACGAACAAATGAAGAGTAATCTTCATGAATTCAATTTTGCTTCTCAAAGCAAAGACTCATTGAAATGAGTGGGAGCATTCTCTTAAACCGTTAAGATGAGGACGAGGTTCAAGAAGTAAAGATTATAATGGAATTGATACAAGGTAATGTTAAAGGTAAAGTTGTTGAGAATGACGATGCTAAACCTATCAATCCCGACCGATAAGTTTCCATTGTCTTAAATGTTGGACACGAGAAAGGAAACTACCCCAAATTATTGAAGTATCAACAAGTTAGTTGTGGGACATCTAATTGAACCTTCTTCTTTAATTGTTTATTTGATTAAACATAAAATTTTTCTAGTACTACTTCGTCAATATTAGAAACCAATGGAGGTTTTCATCATTGTACTTGATACATAGGATGATTAGAATATGACGACTAGCAACAATAATGTCGAGAGATAGAGTAATTGTGTACTCAATCTAGTTTTTGGATTTAAAGTTGTACTTAATTATGACTATTAAGTGCATAAACTCTAAATAAGAATATAAACTTGTTAAGATACAAAAAAGGTTTTCACCTTTGTGACCCTTTACACCATGATTTGATGTATGGCTAGCCCATCATCAAGGTGATTATATTCTAAACCAAACTAGAATGATATATCATGAAAATGATGTAAGACTCAAATTGGTAACCCAAGATTAAACCTTAAATTTTGGAATGATGAACGCAAAGAGTTATCGAGTACTCTTGAAACCATTATATTGTTAATGGTATATGCGTATCTTGTATTCAAAGTAAGATGTCTCGTGCCTTTTGGTTGAAAAGGAGATCGAGGTTGTAAATCATCGATCCAAAATAGGTTGATCATTTTCTTTTACCAACGATTTAAGTTGACGCTAATATGTTCACTTAATAAGGTAAATAGAGAAATCTTTGAAGAATTTCAAAGAGTTCAAGGAATTACGATTTAGTCGTGATGGGATTATCAAAGTGAAGACTTTGATATAAGCCAAATGAATTGTGATATAGAATCACAAATTAATCTCTCTTAACACGCATTATGGGATAATGTATGATTGGATAAGAATTCAAACGCTATTCGATAAGGTTTGGACTTCGATCAAGTTATTTTGAGTTACTTGATCCTTTTGGGGATTTTATCATTTTGTCTAAATTATTTTTCCACTAAATCGAATCATATGAGATATGAAATGGTAATGTACCATGTTTGTAAGTTTTCGATGAAACAAATGCTCATTTTTCCCTCTTCAGTTATCACGAGTACGACGGGTTTGCGGCTCGAGAAGCTGTCTTTCTAAAATACAAGTTTATTTTTAGAAGACAGAGTGGGAGAAATTATTCAAGAGCCACAAAGAATGCCACAAAAAATGTTATGTCGCAAGAAACTGGTCTTTCTTGGCTACATGAGACGTTTTGTGTAAGACGTTGTTTCTTCAAAACCTAGGAGGTTAAATTCGTCACTTGTTAAAAATGATGAATTCATGCTACTTTTAAGAAAGTAAAGAGCTTATAACTTACAAAAGAAATTGTTTGATTCAAGTTGATTACTTTTAAGAAAGTAAAGAGCTTATAACTTACAAAAGAAATTGTTTGATTCAAGTTGATTACTTCTGGAAAGTAATCGACAAAGGACTTACATAAGAGTATTTAAGTCACAACTCAATACAAGGCTTAGAGCCATGAAAATCCGAAATAAAAGGCTTGATTAGTGACAAAGGGTTTTGCACTAATAAAGAAATATTTCATAGCAAGATTAGTTGCAAAGGGTTTTGCACTAATTGAAATGCTTAAGTCTATTTGGATCTTCTTAGGGATTGTGTTTCATTATGAGGTTATGAAATACACAGCAAGTGAATCTAAAACCCACTTCTTCAATAGAAGCAATGTATTCAATACATGTCATAAGTTTTATAGATTCTTGCAATCCTAAGATAATGTGAAACTTAAGAGAGGATCTTAAGTAGGACATCAATGAGTTGGAATCAACATTTTGATCATGTGATAAAACATTTCTCGATAAGTCGAGAAGTTGTGTTTATACATGGAGTTTAGTGGGAGTTACGGAAATTTTAATTAGTCCGATATGTGGATGACATATTGATCATTGAGAATGATTTAAGACTTTTGGAGTATTATAATACATCTTGAATATCCGGATTTATGAAGATAAATCCGCATGATATTAGCGTCGATAAAGAAGTCTTAAGTTGATAAGATTCATGACTAGTTCAATTAAATTGAACATATTTGATTGATTCCATTTGCTTCCGCTGCCGGATCAATTAAATGAGTAATGATGTATAACACTTCATATACTTTGAGTATGATGAATTGTTTTCAAAATCAAATTTAAGTAATCTTTACCAAGTAAGCCATAAAGATTTACCTTAAGTGCTTGCAGAAGCATTAAGGAAGTAAAGCAAAGTGTTTATGATGCAATTTTGTGTAAGGGTGTTACACAAGTGACAATTGACAATTTAGATTGCGCATGGTTTCCGACAAAACCATAATCAAAACACATTAGGATGGTTAAGATACCATTGTGGCAATGTTAATTAAGAAGTAGATTTTCTAGAATCGTTCTAGGAAATAAAGAACAATGAGAGATATTTATAACGGAAATTGAGTACACTTGCGATCATGAGATGTGCAAGAAGGATGAGTCCCGCACAATCTTGAAAACAGTGGGAGCTATTCTAAGGCTAGAGGGCCTATGTCTTGATTGGATCTCGACACGTACTCGAAAAGTTTTGTAATGCAAATGTATACATTACAAAGGAAAACGAGTATGTAGTGAGGTTGAGTAAGGTACAAGAAATTGATAAAACCTACTAACCAAAGCCTTCTCAAAGGCTAAATATGATGAGTCATGTCATTTCAATTGAATTGAAATGAACAACTCCGTACAAGATCAAATTAGATTATAGAACATGAAATAGTAATCAGGCATTGACTATTCATATGTGATAATCGCATTTGTCGTTCGAGTTTTACTTTAAAACTCTTTTATTATACTTTGTTACATCCAAACGGGTTGTGGAGACAATTGAACCCCGTTTAAGTGAACACGGATTAACATTGTATTTGCCCATAGTTACTTGTATGAGGTGACGTCTCGAAGTGACTAGAGTGTGATGCGATTGATGGCAAGTTCAAGTGCCATAGAGTCATGTGACATGACTAGTCGATCACATAGGCAGACTGTTAGGAACATTTTGTCGGGCCCTATGACCGCTTATAGAGTTCTGGCAATTTATATAGCCTGGTCGTGGCGAGAGCTACTATAGTATTCAAATGAGTCGATTCTTTTGACTAAAGACTATTCGCCTAAGATGGCACAGTTTCAGATTAACTTTGATTCGTGTTACTACGACCTTCGTAAATGGGGTCAAATGGGCATATTTTGGGTTATGATGGTTGTGGCTAGTTGAAGGGAATGAGTGCGATAGGAATTGTCCATCCCCTTGTCAGGGTTAAAACAATATCTCAGGGCCACTCGAGGAGTAATGAACTGGAAATGCGTGGCCACGCTCGGAAGGTATCTATGATAGATAAATCCGGTCAAACAGTTATTCTCCAGATCGAGGAAACCACTCTCGATATGATCACTTGCAAGTACGACCTGAAAGACACCTTGCATTGAGTGGGAGATAGTAATAGGACAAGAGAATTGGTGACGCACACTTATCGAGGACAAGTGGGAGATTGTTGGGAAATGTGTCCTCAACAATAGTGCGATCACATGATTTAAATATCATTATTAAATCTCATTTTAAGAATACATGTGGGATGTAATATTTTACAAATCAACTGGTCCACACATATCGGTAATGATTGGCTGACTAGAGTTTGACATTACTGTCGTGCGACGGTGGTGATCAGTTGATCCCCTTAGGTCATACCTATAGGGAAATACTCTTAATTGATTATTTAATTAATCGTATACCGATACGAGTTAATTAAATTGCTTAAAATTGACGGATAATTTTGTGAGTATAATTTACGTATCTTATTGTAAATATGATTAAATGAGACACGGTCTAAGTAATCGAATTATTTTATTACTTAGATGAAATTATTGTTTACAGAAACAATTGAATCGGAATGAATAAATTATTATAAATAACAGAATGTTGTAATTTATAATTCGGAAAACACTTTTGGTACAAGTAATTATGAATTACAATGATAATTTTTATAAGTGACATATTTTATTAATATGTTGATTTTTAATGGTTAAAAATACATTTTATAAATAAGATGCCATGAAATGTGTCACATGTGACATATTGACAAAATCACAAATAAAATGGACTCATCCATTTTATGTGAGTGTACCGAAATAAATGGAGGGAGTTAGTGGAAATTGTGTTAATTGTTTAAGTATAAACACAATGATAAAAGCTAACAAGTAGGCATGCAAAACCTAAGCTTTTGAGAAGAGCAAAATGAAAAGGTATTGGGCATCCTACCCAAGCCTAATTTTCGGCCACTCCACAAGAAAAGAGAGAAGAGCTTTTCTCTTAAAATGATAATTCATTCTTCCCATCCAATGGTCTAGTGCAAGAAAATTCATCAAAAACTCTCTACAATTTATGATAATTATAGAGAAATAAACTCACAAAAATTACTCCATCTCTTGACCGAAATTTTCAAGAGCAAAATACAATTTATTTTGTATCAATTTTATAGCAAAAACTAATATTATTACTAGATCTAAATAATATTGGTTATTAAGATGTATTCCTTGGGTATATGCTTTTGGGAGGGATTCTACATTTGAATCCTTGTTCTTCCATTTGGAGAGCTCAAGAACAAAAGAGAAGGAGATCTCTTTTGTGCCCATATGAATCGAAATCACATTGTAAGAACATGTTTCTTTCTCATTTTATTAGTTAGTTTGCATGCATAAGTTCCACCTTTAATTTTATGACAAATTAATTTTTACATATATGAGTATGTTTGTATGTATATAGATCTACATTTCCTTCAGTTACTGTTTGGCTTTTGGTAGGTAGTAACATATGGTTAGGGGTTTACAAGTATGGTGTCGCTTTTGTTCACTTTGTTGATGTTTGAGTTGTTTGAAAGAGAAAATCAAATAGTTATGTCGTTTGATTACAGTGAAGTTGTCTTTAAAATGTTTTAACTTGAGATGAATAGATTATTTTGATGTTATTCCAATTGGAGGTGATAACTTGTTCTTTTACGATTCTAACGATAGGTCACATGCCCAAAATGACCAAGAAACGAGTGAGATATGACCGTTTTACGAAAATTGGACAGTGCTGAGAAATGCGTAGGGTACTCGATCGAGTGCACCTCTTGTTACTCGATCGAGTAAACCTTAGTAGGTCAAGTAGCCCTGGTAATTTGTTGTACGTGCCTCTGACATTCACCTACTCGATCGAGTAAGTCACTTACTCGATCGAGTAACCTGTACTCGATCTAGTGATCCCTGTTTTGGGTCATATGCTTATCTTTTGACTTCGTTGCATATTATGTTTAATTCAAAGGTGTTATTTTGCTTCTTTATGCATTGTTTTACATGTGTGTCGGTCTTGATGCGTAAGTTACCCAATCTTATTATGTAAGAAGTGACACCTTATGGTGAGTATGAGTTCGGTAGGGAGGACATGAGTTATATGTGGTTGTGATAGATAGTGGAAAAAGAAAAGGAACATTGATGAGCTGATTGAGGTATGGTGCAAGTTTTGTGAGACGTGGTGAGTGATATATTTGCAAATTTGAGTAATGTAAAGGTAAGTGTATATGAGTAAGGAGCGATGTAAGTGTAAGGAACGTGAGAATTAAAAAAAAAGGGATTGAAAGGAAGGATGTGGATACTAGCAACTTGAGTTGTGTAAGGAATTATGGAGGGAGATGGTTAGATTGTGTTGGTTAAGAATATATGTAATGAAAGGTCGTTGTAGGAGGATGGAGAAGAGTGGTATATAGTGAACCTAGATAGAGACATGTCGCGACGTGGATTTGAAGATAGTGAGTGAGTTTGGGAATTTGTATTATAAAGAGGTGAAACTAATGTGTGATTTCCTTGGGCAATTAACGATATGAAATGAGTTTTGGGATTCTGAAAAAAAAAAAAAAAGATTGGTGATAAGTGTGAGTGATAGCATGAGATGGTCTGGACTAATTGGTGATAAGTGTGAGTGATAGCATGATAAGAGAAGATCCATGGTAAGAAAGAGTGAGATGATACTGACATGAAATAATGGGATTTGAGCTTTGGAGCAATGAGAAGGTAACCAGAGCACTAAAGAGTTAGGGAGAGGTAATAAGGAGTTTTTTTTTTTTGATAAGGTAAGGAAACTAGGTTGAAATCAACCTATACCATCCTTGCGGATGAGAACGGTAAAAAAAACCGAAGATTTTCAAAATACCAGAAAACAATCATAAAATCAGAAGGGCACCAACTGGACACTATTATTCAACAAGAATATCACTCTAAAGCCCATAAAAGAATTAAAAAATAATATATAAAATAACTTAAGCGATAGTATTAAACATTGACGGACTAACCATAAAAAGGACTAACCGAAAAAAAAGAATTCTGGTTAAGATGTTACCAGAGATGAAAGCATAAAATCCGAATCTGAGATCTTGAGATATCGAATCATAGCTATGAAAAGTAACCTTGGGTTGAGATGTTACCTTTTCTCCTCACCCACCAATAATACATTTCTATCGTCAACAAAGTATTAGCTATAAAGAAAGACTCTTGAAATATTGCTCAACTCCTTGATTTATTCCTTCTTTAACTTAGACATATGACTAAAATAAACTCTCCTAGGCTAAAATGGAGAGTAAATTAAAGTCTAGTCTTTAGAAGGAGAAAATCAAGAAAGAAAACTAAATTTTTTTCAATTAAAGAACTTAAAAAAGACAAGAAATCTTTACAACCATGGAGATGAGGGAAGATAGTTGTGAAGAAAGTGACTAAAGATGATAAACGAAGGGCTGGGGAAGAAGATCAAGAATTTTTTTTCCAGATCTAATGCCAATTTCAATGAATATGAGAGAGTTTCTCTCTCAAGGTTTTCTCTCTCAAGGTTTTTATATATAGCAAGTTCTTTTTTAAATGCAGACCCGAGGTAATAAGGAGTTGAATTGTTAATTGATTTTGTCGAGTGTTAAAAAAAAAAGAAAAAAAAAGAATGAGGGGAGTAAACTAGGAGAATGTTCACCGGAGCTATATGATATAAAAGTAAGGAATCGTCGAGATGTGTGATACTATCATGCGGATGTGAGTTAACGGTTATATAGGAGTTCCAGGACGACATGTTAATCATGAGTTTCGAGGAATTAAGGAAAGTAAAAAGTCGGGTAAAGAATTTGCACGATATGAGATCTTGGTGGTGAGTTGGGTGACGATACAATTAAGGATGGAATTGGAAATAATGTTGAGGTAATTTTGTTGATGGATTTGATGTTCGTTATTTGGGATGTTAACCAAAGATAGGAAAGAAACCGTGATGTTTAAAGATGAGTGTAATAGGTTTGATGTCCGAACACTGGTAGTGTTGAGTTGTTGTCACTAGCGGTTAAGGGCGATGATAAATAGGAAAGATAGCCTTTCTAAAGAGGTTGATTTTGTAGAGACCCGATTGATGTGTATGGTTGTGAGGAAGTATAAGATGTGGTTATAGGAGTCGGTTACTAGTAGTTGAGTATTAATGGTGTGGTTATAGTTGGCAGGAGGTGATGGTTATGCGAATGGGAGAATGTGTTATGAGGGGCATACGAGTTAAGCTCGAGCGTGAGGTAACCTTTATCAGGTGGTAACTTACGTGATCAGGATTGACTAGTTGGATGTGGTTACGGGTCTATTATGTGTATAAATGTTGTGAGAGGTTCTGACCTCGCGATAAGTAGTATGGTATGATAGTTATAAAGTTGTTATTTGAATGTTCTGTAATGCATGTTAGGTACGGTAACTTAATGGAATGATATTTAAAAGTGATCGATTGTGTGATCTAGCATGGCAAGTTATACTTGCATGTGTATTGATGTTACATGAGAATTGCGTAAGTTATGATGTCTATAGATGTGGTTGTTGTGCCTCGGGTGGTGATCCGAGCATGGTACTTCGTGTTGTGATGCGGGTACTTTCGGGCTGCGGTGCGGCTGTTGGTGGCGGTGTTGTGATGCCGTCATCGGTTGTGGTGGAGTTGGCGGGATGATTATGATACGAGTTTTTGAAAGTACATACCAGTTATACATAGATTGTTGTTTTGTTTGATGCTGCTTCCTGTGAGTTTCGGTTTGTACATATAGACGGTTGTTTTGTTTATTGATGTTTCTTATTAGTTTCAGTTGGGGGTGAGGGTAGAGTATAATATGGAAGAGAGTTGTGTATGTTTCCGTTGTTGTCATAGTATAGTGATATCCTGTTAGAGGGACACAGTTGTAAGAGGTTGTTAGAGTACTTTTGATTTTGTGTTAGATGAGGCATTGGTGGACATAGTTGTGGCAAGAGTTTTGTGGAATGTGTTGTACTGATCTGGAAGCTGCAGGTGGTTCATAATCTTTTATTGAGGCAGTGAGTGTAGAGTGTTGGGAATTAGTATCGTGTTAAGTTATGGATGAGTTTTGCAGTAATAAAAGAAAAGAACTTGAGGATCTAGTGTGAGTGTGTGTAACAAGTGTGGATCGTGAGTTATGCTTTTGGCGATAGGTGTTTTATATAGAGAGGTATGTCGTGTTGCGGTAATGTGGAAGAGTTGGAGTGTTGGTTATGCTAAGGATTTTGTGGTATTAGTTAGATGGAGTGTAAAATGAGTTGAGGTATGAGAACTGTTTATGTAAGAGAGCCCTGGAAATAGGAATGGTTATAGGTGTTGAAGTTATAGGCGGTTATCTTTGACCGGCGGCGGCGATGAGGATAATGAGAAGATATAGCTCAGGATCTAGTATTAGTGAGTTACGAGGACGTAACATTTATCTTAAGAGGAGTATGATGCGATAAAAGAGAGTTTGATGGTTGTGCATGTTGTAGTATAATTGGAAGTAGAGTGTTGGTGTAGCATAAAGGATGGATCTTTGTTGGGATTGATTTTATTAAAGGTCATGGTCGTGCTTGTAGTAGTGTGATGTCCAAGAGTGTGAGAATTCTTCGATAGTGTTGACATTTGGGTGAGGATGTTTATGAGTTCGATAGTGTTGACAGTTGGATGATGATGTTATGAGTGGGAGTAAACTTCGAGGACGAAGTTCCTTTTAAGGGTGATAGAATGTAACATTCCGTTTGATGTTATGAGTATCTTGATATTGGTTTTTCAAGTGGATGATAGGTTATAGAGCTAGCAGCGTTTGTGGATGGTAGTTGGTAGTGTATGGAGTTAGTGTCGAGAGAGACTATAATGTAGTTGGTACTATATCGCGAGCCATGTTGTGGAGGTAGGCTTAGTTGGTGGAGTTGGTGTTAAGAGTTCATGTTTGATAGGTTGGGGGTTTTGTTTTGAGTCCTTAGTTGCATTGTTGTGTCTTAATCGAGTTAGTATGTTTGTTTTGGGTATGGGTTGAACTTCGGGGATGAAGTTCTTTTTAAGGAGGGAAGACTGTAATACTACGGTTTTCTATGTCTTTGGGTACTCTATCGAGTGGGGCTTACTCTGTCGAGTAAGTATGTTTTTATACAAAACAGTAGTCTGTCTGATGGGTACTCGATCGAGTATGTGTGGCACTCGATCGAGTAAGGGCCACTCGATCGAGTAAGTTACTTACTCGATCGAGTAAGTGAGTCTTATGGGTTATTTTAGCCGGGTTTTGTTAATAATGTGTGATTAGTATAAAAGGATTCCGTCACCTTTCTTATTCAGTTTTCACTTTTCTAAAACCTTTCAAGAGAGAAAAAGAGTTACGTTGTTCTCCTTCTTCGCGTTATTAGCAAATCCCAAGGGCTAGGATCGTCGGATTGTCTTGTTCTTTACGCCGTTGTGATCCTTGTGTCGAGGGTAAGCTTTTTATATAATTATTATAATGTTTTGTTAAAGTTGGTTGAAACCCTAATTGGGTGATATTGGGAGTTTTGGGTGATTTGTATGAATGTGCGTGGTAGTAATTGTATGTATGTATGTTATAGGAGTAGGTTTCATTGAGGAAAGATTCTGATTAGCTGCTAAGACCGTCTGTGGTGTTTGCATTCCAGGTAGGGTTTCCCTACTCAGTATTGATTACATGGCATTGTTTGTGTTATTGTTGTTGTCGTTGTTGTTGATTGATTCTTTTATCGTATTGGCATCGGTTGTTGGTAAGTGTTGTTTGTATAAGATGATTGATTGATAACTGTCTGTGATCTTCGGGGTGCGTCCCTGGCTGAGTGGAGTCACTTGCGGGAGTGGCTTCACGCCCTTGATTCGCCTTCTGTGGAACCCGCCACAGAAGGGATGTGCACATTAATGAACATGGGTTTATCGCTCGATGGAGATGAGCGGGGCTTAGGTGGGAACGGCTGCGGTCCCCCACTGGCGGCGAGGAGTACTTGTTGCGATGGGTACTCTAGCAGGGCTACACACTTTAGTGTGTAGTCAGATATGTGGATATAGGGTGGAGTTGTGGAGATTGAGATTGTGTGTTTGAGTTGTTTACATTGTGGTTTCATATCAGCTGTTGTTTTTATGTAATTAGTACTGACCCCGTTTAAATGTTTTAAAAACTATGGTGATCCATTCGGGGGTGGTGAGCAGTTATTGAGAAGGTATGAGATGATGCGCATGGGATAGCTGGGATGAGTCACCACGTTACAGTTTTAGAAGTCTTCCGCTGTGTCGAACATTTTGTAGTTGTTTAGTAGTTGACAGTTTTGAGAACCTTTGTATTTCCTTTTAACAGTTTTGGAGTTTGGCTTGTATCACTTAAACTTTATTACTATTTAAGTACGTTTCCTTATTGTCATTTGATTATCATTGCCTCGGGTAACCGAGATGGTAGCACTTCTATACTTTAAGTGGTCCTGGTAAGGCACTTGGAGTATTGGGGTGTTACAACTCGATCGAGTACACGATACTCGGCCGAGTATCAGCGTACTCGGCCGAATTTTCGTGTCCAGAACCCGATCTCGGCAATCCATGTCTACAACATAGATACATTATCCTGCAAAGCACATCATATGTCTACTATCAATGTAAGGTTCACGTCTTAACCACCTTACAGCAATAGGAAAAAAACAAGCAGTGGCCTTATGGGCGATTACAAGCACCCAAAAATAAAAGAAGTACGATAAAAGTTTAACAAACATCCGACAAAAAGTCCAGAAAAACAAGTTCAGAAACCAAAAAGGAGCTGAAATGTCCGCATCCTCCTCCATATCCTCTCCATCCCCGGTACCGGATGTCCCTGCTCCCTGATAAACTCCAGATGAGTAGCCTCCACTGCCGATCCACCTCCCTGCCTCGTCTAGCTAGCTGCCGTAGTTGGCTCCCCACGGTCCTGCAAGGCAGCCAAACTCGGTCTCTGTGGGTGGTCTCCAAGCATTGGGGTCCCCCCCATAACTATGGAACACCCTGGTGTTAACCGCGGGTCCTCTCCACCAAACCGGCTTTGCCAACTCCTTTACTATGCCCCAAAAATAAGATATCTCATGCATGTTCCATTGCACCAAGGTTGTAGAGATCCGCGCGGTCAGCTCACTAACCTGTATCCTAGGGTCGTGGAAGATGGGGTAGGGCGAGTACTGCGATGGATAAAAGATAGGTGCGGTATAGGAAGGCTCGGTCTCAGTCTTGGCCTCTCTAGCCACTCTCCCACTATGGTGCTCACTAGGTGGGGGTACGGTCACCTGCTTCTCTGAAGTGGAGACCGACTCAGGTAAGTCTAGGAGGATGGTGGGATCGATCAGGTAAAACTGAGGCTCAGGTTCCGGTTCCCCACTCCCTTCGTCATACTCCTCTAGGTGGTTCACCACCGGTAAGTTCTCTGGGTCGGGAAGTACCATCCACCTCGTCCCCCTCACCCTGCAAGCCAAGGAACCATCCTCCAACCTCCTAAGACACTTAATGTGGCACCAATACCACTCATCCATAGTAGGAACGGTCTCAAACAACCCAGTTCCCGACGTAGGTGGGGCCTCAAAATCACTCAATCACTGAGCCAAGCGGGTCACTATAGCCCCACAAGTAAGGTAATGACTCGGGGACCGTGCCATAAGAGCCAAGCTAGAGCATACAACCACAAGAGCACTATAGTAAAAATGCTTCCCTCGACGAGGGTTAAGATAGGACATCAACAACTTCACCTCATGGGTGTTAAACATGCTCACATCGTCCCTCCCAAACAGCAGATAGGTCATCATCCTTAGGAACATACGGAGTGACACATGTTGAACATCATTAATCAACATGGCACTCGCGCTCGGAATAGGCCTACCGGTCAGAAAGGGTAGGTAGTGGGGTGCCCCACTGTTTTTCGCAACATCCCTCAAGTATCCTTTCTTTTCGGTCTCTAGCCCAAGGTGGTCAGCGAACTCATCAAGGGTCAGGTTATGGTCGTCGTTCATAAGGTGAAAGGAAATGGTTTTCTCATCTACCTCATAGACAAAAGAACTCAAAAACTCCAAGGTAAGGAACGGGTAAGACTTCTTTCGAAGATGGTACAACCCCTTCATTCCCAATATCTCAACTATGTGTGAGATATCCGTTTCCACCCCCAAGGTCACCAAAATTTCGGGGTCCACACAACGAGTTGGCCTCATGGTCCGACCCATTAAGGCCACAAAAGCAGCCCGCTACTTAAAATCAGAAAAGATTACCGATGGATAATCGTCCACCGAAGGAAGAAGAGGTTCTTGGCTAGATTGGGCAGTCTCCATGGCAACGTTAGCGCGAGTCCGCTTCTTAGCTGGTGCTTTTGATTTCGGCATGCTGCAAAAAGAAAGATTCAACAAGAAATATTTCGGAAATTTTACCATGGTAAGGACTATTTTTCAGCCTATACATTTTTTTAAGAGGAAGTTTTAAGACGGATTTTTCTCTCAAGAGACATGACATACCAACTAATTAAGGCATTGTTATCGTCAATTAACCCATAAAGAACATCCTAGAGGCAATCTAGGTGACCAAAAATCACAGCTTTGAGGCAAAACCCTAGAAAATTTTCGACATTAAATCGACGATTTTAAGCATAAAACTGTATTTTACATGAATAAGTCGATGTTTAAGAGAAACTTCAACCAAAATACCACCATAACAAAACTTTGGATTACAAGAGTAAAATTTCAAGTTTTGGGGGCAAGTATTCCATTGATTTGATTAAAAACAAGGAAATTTGATTAGTTGCATTGCCTTAGTTGAAGATTGATTAGATACAACAAAGCACGAGCAAATCCAAGAGCAACTTCAACCCAAAAATCACCCAAGTTTGTTTTTGAGAGAGAAATTCTAAAGAGTGTTTGTATAAAAGTGTGAAGGTATGAGGCGGAAATTAGAGTTTAAAGGATTTATAGGCTTTTCCGGAAAATCCCGAGTTGGACCGCAATTTTAGGGTACTCGACCGAGTTATGGGACTACTCGGCCGATTATTTGGTCTACTCAGTTGAGTACTCAGAGATCAGTACCTGGGTTAAATCTTCTTTCTGAGTACTCGGCTGAGTGCCTTTATACTCGGCCGAATCTGGCCTACTCGGTCGAGTATCTTCTTTACTCGACCGAGTTCAACAGGACAGTGACGGAATCTGAAGATTTAAAGAGTATTTCCCTGATAAACAGTAAACATTGTTCGGAGTTCCACTAAATCGGGGCTCGTCACGTTTAGACCTTACTCCTAGAATCACAAGGCAACTTTGAGTTATAAGCATTCATTACAATTCACTTACGCAACACATGTTATACGCCACCTAAACCTTTTAGTTGAACAGTTCAGGTCACAAGCACATATATCGCACTCAACCTGATCATATATTCAATAGCACATAATCATATATCATTAACTCTATCTACGAACATACACACACCAACTCTACAAACATCTACTCCATCTAAGCACACACCCTCAACCAAATCATTCACATTCCCCATACTTTCTTGCCAGGCTATAACACTACCATCGTGCATTACCTCTTCCGTCATGTACCACTACGCATAAAACTTTAGACCCACTACTCGGCTCATCCATGCATGCGTACACAACACCCTTATACTTGCAGTTCATCTATGACAACCGTTGACACGCATTTAGGGATCCACATATTCCACACTTAACACACCACCACATAGATATGTACATGAATATTCAACACACACTTGCATAGATATAGCCCGATACATTTACCCCTCCATAGTGGCTGGCTTAAGCGTGATGGGTCCATGATTCTGAGATAAGGGCGCCTTCTCACCCAAAACCGACATAAGAGGCTCCCAACACACATACACCAGGTTAAATTTAATTTGACACCCTAGATTCATTTGGTTCATTGGTTCAGGTTCCAAAATTATCGCCCTGATACCACTTTGTAACACCCCCATATATCAAGGTGCCTTACCAAGGACCACCCCAGCATATAAAGGTGATATCATCTCTGTTGCCCAAGGTAAGTAGATCAAATAAACAATACAGAACATTTAATAATTAACTTTATCCGTTACAACATAAACCAACGTGAGAAAGATTACAACATATACAACTGATATAACTATTAGACACGTTAGATAGCGGCATCTAGTTTAACAGCGTGATGACTCGATTCCCATCCATGTCATGCAAGCATCGTACCAGTAAACCTGCTAAACCAACTGCTCACCATTCCCGAATAGATCACCATAGTTTGAAAATACAACACGGGGTCAGTTCACTGATTAATAAAGATAAACAATATACAAGAAACAACCACGACAACAACTATACAACAGTCCCCCACTTCCAATCATACCTCAAATCCGAATACACACTTCCATACTGCTAGTGGGAGACCGTAGCCTTGCCCACCTAAGCCCCGCTCATTGCAACGAGCAACAACCCATGTCCATTAATGTGCACATCCTCTTTGTGACGGGAACCACAAGGGGCAAATCAAGGGCGTGAAGCCATTCCCGAAAATGACTCCACTCAGCCGAGGATGCCCTTCACCAACATAGTCAATCCACCACAATTCCAACAATCAAGAAAGACAAGCCAACAACGATATTAATCATGCCAATACAATCATAATCATCTTAAATCAATTAATCAGACAACTAAGTAGGGAAATACCTTTTCGCTATTCCATGAAAGTGCATCCAACACACATGACATGCAAGACTCCACGATGACTTCTACAAGTAGCAACCAAATCCTATTGCTAGACTATTCCAGTCCTACAGAAAGATGACGACGAAACACAAACTCACCTTGAAATGCAGAACGATGCCGGCAACGGCGACAACCCAACTCGATGACTTCAAGCATAAACCATCTCCCTTCTTGGGTTAGTGTTAAGGCCATGAGAGAGTATAAGGTGATGAGAGATAATTGGGAGAGAGAGATTAAGGTTGGAAAGAGAAATGAACTGTCGAAGAAAATGAAATGGGGTTTACGATTCCGCGTTTTATAATAACACGTTAACTGATGTGGTACTCGGTACATACTCGGCCGAGTACGTCCTGCTCGGCCGAGTATTCAAGCTACTCGGCCGAGTAACCTTAACTAGGTCGAGCAACAAGCAACGTTGGTCTCCTAACTTCTTCCGTATCCCTTACTAAGGCTCTCCCTTGGTCAAAAGGCAGTCAACGAGTCCCTAAATAGGGCAGGTATTACAGGGGTTAACGCCACTCACACTCTAACACGTAATAACCATTCACCAAAACGCGTCATATTTATCATTACTTTCATCCAATTATACATGTTATCACGTACCATATGAACAATTATATCATGTATGAAGTCTATTAACTCGTATCAACACATAAAAAACTATGTCATGCGAGGACTTGCCAATTTAACATAGCACACATGTAATCACACAACATGTCACTTTATGTTTCCCGACTTATAACCACCCACGTAGTGACCAACCGAAATAATAAGATCTACTTTTGAAATGAGGGATCCTTCTCACTCAAAACCGACCTCCTATTGTGCTCTTGTCGGGTTCATTTTATTAGACACTCCTAGATTCATTTTGGTTCATTGGTTTAGGTTCCAAAATCGTCGCTCTGATACCACTTTGTAACACCCCCTTCTTACCCAGCTAAGGTAATTAGGAAATGTTACCGTCTCGGTTTCCCGAGGAAGTGAAATCGGAATTATAATTAAGAAACTTTATTAAATAAATAACAAGTTTAGTTATTACAAACATAAACTAATGAATAAATAAAATACAACTTGTCTATGACTATGTAATCTCTCTAGTGACTAGGTACTCGACTCCAAAGTCCGTAGCGCAGCCTGAATCCCGATCATGTCAACAAGCAAACATGTACTTAACCTGCTCCCCATATGATCAGAAATATTATATGGATTGACACAGGCCATCCCGGAAATAGGTGACAATTACACAGACAGACAAACGTCAGTTTCAATAAATAAATAAAGTGTTACTTAATTCAAAGTGTGTGAGTATGCAACATTTCTATAACATGAATGAACCGCTATCAAACAACGACCACCACGGTACCGGGACACGCCCAGACTTACGGACCACCACACTAGTATCGGGACACGCCCAGACATACCAACAACCACAAACAGGTACCGGGACACGCCCAGACGTACTGGGTCCGGAAGCCAACCGGATCCCCTGCTAGACGTCATGTCTCAACCACACAAGTCCCTCCGTGACTCAAGTGATTAATGTTCACACCCCTCTTGGAGTGGGAAGTCCAAGAGGCGATTCAAGCGGAAGACGGTCTCCCAACCGCCTTTTGTCTCCATATAATAAGTAACCAATCAAACCACCATGTCCTTCGACATACAAGATAACAAAATAAATACGACATACCATATAACATGCCAATTATCGACTCATTCAATGCAATTGATAACAAATGACTCATTTAACAAATAAACACAATATTGAAACTGAGTAGGATAACCTACCTTTTAGCATACTCCGTAAACAATCCGAATAATAATAATAATATTGCTCCATAAAACCGTCACCTAAATAAAATACGATTACACATAATTACTAATGTAATCTAATTAAATTATAATATATGATTTAATATAATTAAATCCGAATCCCGATTCAAACACTCGGCAAAACCTGTCTCGCTCACAACTGCATACTCCCTCCCTAGCTCCAGTAGCCACCACCTCAACCACTACCTATCGCTGCCACCATGGCCACCACTACCAGCCACGATGGACCACGGCCAGCAGCATAACAACAACACCGAACAACTTGCAACAACATAAAACTCCAACTACACAACTCGCAACACTACACATAACCATCACTAGCCGACCCCACTGTCGACACCGGCCACCACCGTGGTCTCGACTGGCCACGGTGGACCCAGTAGGCAATCACCACGCTGACAGCACCACCACTCGACACAACAACAACGACAAATAACATATGCAACCACCAACACAACCCGCGCACCACTCTTTTTCCACCTATTTCCAGCCACCACAGCCACCCTAACCACCACGCTCCCCTCTTAACCCTCAACAACCACCACCCAAACCTCCTGTAGGTCAGGCCACGAAATGGGTCGTATCTTAGCCCAAATAATCGTGTACAACAACAACAAATATGACCAAGTTATACTCGGTCAAACCTCTAATTCGTCAGTCAACGACAGTCAATGGGTGGTCAAAGACGGGTTAAAGGTGAGTCAGGGTCAAGGCGGGTCAACGGTATAATTAAAGAAACGGTTTACCTTACGATCTCAAGGCGGAGGGCAAAATCTTCACTTTCTCTACCTTTCTCTCTTTCTCTCTTTTCTTTCTAAAAAGATGGGTGGAGATTGTGTTGAGATTACAAATGGATAAGGGTGGGGTGGATATGGTAGGGTCGAGGGTATATAAGGTGGGTGGAAGTTTCTATCGACCGTCATAATTACTACCGTCTCGAGTAACTTATTATCGTATATTATTATTACCATTATTACCATTATTATTATTATTATCATTATATTATTCATTCTCATACATAATTCGTATAAGATACAATATAATATTATTTATATAATTATAAAATACGGGGTATTACAATCTTCCCCCCCTTAAAATGAACTTCGCCCCCGAAGTTCGCCTCACTCTCTCTTTTCCCAATTATTCCTCAAGTCTCATCACCGATTCCCATGCACTCTCTCTCGCCTCACATGCTCGTGTACCGTGTACGTTCCTTTATAAACCTCACACTGTTGGAGTATGTGTCCTCAAGAATAGTGCGATCACATATTTAAATCTCATTATAAGAATACATAAGGGATGATATATTATATAGTCAACTTATCAACATTTATCGGTAACGATTAGCTGACTAGAGTTTGACGTTACTGTCGTTTGACGGTGGTGATCAGTTGATCCCTTGAGGTCACACCTATAGGATGGAACCCTAATATTTCTGATCAAATGTATTTGATACGGGCTGATCAGTCCCTTTGATTTATATATATATATAGAGAGAGGCGGGATCTCATGAGTTTGGTTCTTACGGTGAGTTGTGAGTTTGGAAAATCTCTGCCATTGATTTAAGGGAAACCAACGCCTCAGATTGAAACTACAAAGAAAAAAAAAAAGCCTGACATCGTATATCGCCTTTCTTCCCTATAATTCTATCTTCATTCTCCCTCCACCTCCAAAACGAAAAAAAAACCCAGATTTGGTTAAAAAAACGATTAAAAAATAAAAAATACCTAGAATTTTGGGCAAAATTAGTATACTAGCAATGATATCTCCTGCAATTTCACGAATTCTACTATTAAATTCAACAATATCGTCAATTTTCGACATTTTTGGTGCCCAAATATGGATTGTGTTGCCTCTTGCGTTTCTTCAAGTGATTTTTTAGCATTTCGAGTCTCAACATTGATGTAGTAAGAATTCAAACATCCGTCATCGTTGTTGGGCGATTCATAACTAAATTTATTTATACTGCCCAAGTCCCGATTTAAGATTAAGGAAGAGATTGGGTTTATTGTCTTAAAATATGGGTTCGGTTGATGAATAATTGAAAGATTGGGTTAATTAATTAAGAAAGGCAAATTGGGAAGAGATTAGGTTTATTGTCTTAACCTTTCTGACGACTGATGACGGAGCTGTTTGGATCTAGGCTGCATCTGGACTCAATGACTTCGGTCTTCGGTTTCAGCGTTGTGGTAGGCTTCAGAGGAGTGCGTATGTGAGCCACGGCTGGCCTCATCGTGGTGATGGAGCATGGGAGACAGGGAGAGCGGAGCCATGGTAGTAGCGTGGTTGAGTCAAGTCGGAGGTCGGGCTCGGAGTTGCAGGTGACAATTGTGGTTATCAGTGGTGTTGAGGCTGGGTTCAGAGGAGAAACAGGTGTCAGCCTTTAAATGAAGGTGTCAGCCTTTCTGGTTCTTATAAGAGTAGTTGTGAAGATTGCTGATGAGTGGAGAAAGCTACTGAAATAATGTCTGTAGAAATTATACTCTCAATATTATAGGATGTGGGTGGCCAGAAAACGGTAAGAGCTTACTCGAGAAACTACTCTGAGTAAACTGATGGTTTGATATGGGTAGTTGGACTACAAAATTTTAGGTGTGACAAATCCGGGGCATTGCTTAGCAAGTACTTTGATTTTTCGCAACCTAATAGAATTGAACTTGCAATTGGGTACTGAAAGCAACAAGTTGCGATTTGGTAGTGGAGCTGATGGCCTGGATTCGTTCCCATTCGAGTTGCCATCGCCGAGCCTGCTATCTCGTGTCAAGAAGATAGAAGTCGTAAAACATAATGTGACACATGGGAAAATTATGAAGTTTAGTACTTGCTAAGCAATGCCCCGGCTTTGGAGCTGCTTTCGTTTATTGATGTTCCTTGTCCAAGGGGAATTATAGACAAAATAACATGTATGATCATTCAAATGGTTTTGTATGGCTTTGAATTTACGGTCAAGAGAATTTCCCCAATGCCGGATTCAATTTCGTGGACAGTATGCCATATTGCCAGAGGACAGTTCGGAGCTGCAGCGAATAAAGAACCGTGTGCAGGCATTAATTGACTAAATTTGACTATGCCCTCCTCATCCTTGGTGAGCAACATAGGATGTTCAATGAGTGTTTATTCTACAAGTCTGCAAATAAATAGGTTAAATGCAGAACTAATGTGTTACATTCATCTCATTGAAAACTGTACTTTGGAGAATGACATTCATAGTTTTACATGGTTAAATGCAACTATAATATTCTAAGATTGGAGATCGTTACGGTGTAAGGGAATATGTGACGACATAGCTCATTACACAGTAATGATGGCCAGTTTTAAAATTCATAAAGTAAAATTGACTAAATCCAGCGTCTTTGACATTTACTCTTAGTTTATTTGAATGATTAGATTACTCAGTGGCTTTTCTAGTCAATGATTAAAAAGGAAACAATATATATGTCCATCAATTTAGCCGGCATTATACTGCATACTCACAATTCCCTTGTCCCTCCACTGTAAGCATGGCCCTTTATAGAAGCGTAGAGTATTTAGCTTGTTCGTCCGCTTATGTAAGAAGATCAATAGGAATGAAAATTGAAAAGTCATGCCTTTGTCCAGATCCCATCTTTCTTGTAAAAAGATGTAAATTCCTCCGAACAGCCCAATATTACCGTCTCAACGGCTCTAGTCAAGGATGAGGAGGGCAGGGTCAAATGTACGCAATTTTATATGAGTGCAAATCCTCTGTCCAATTTGCTCTACAATAGCACCACAATAACAGTACAATAACACGGGGAAAAAAGAGTAAAAAAAATCAAAGTAGTAAAAAAAATTAAAATAAAACCGAAATAACATCACAATAACAGCACAATAACACGTGGTAAAAAAGAGTAAAAATCAAAGTAGTAAAAAAAAAATCAAATTGACATCGGAATAACATCACAATAACACCAGAATAACAGTACAATAACATGTGGTAGAAAAAAGTAAAAAATCAAAAGTAGTAAAAAAAATCAAAGTGACACCAGAATAACATCACAATAACACCAGAATAACAGCACAATAACATGCGGTAAAAAAAAATAGAAAAAAAATCAAAGTAGTAAAAAAAATTAAAAGTGACACCAGAATAACATCACAATAACACCAGAATAACAGCACAATAACATGCGGTAAAAAAAAAATAGAAAAAAAATCAAAGTAGTAAAAAAAAATTAAAAGTGACACCGGAATAACATCACAATAATAACAGAATAACAGTAGAATAACAGCACAATAACACGTGGTAAAGAAAGGAAAAAAAAATCAAAGTCGTAAAAAAGATCAAAGTGACAGCAGAATAACATCACAATAACAGCGGAGTAACAATAACAGCACAATAACACGTGGTAAAAACAAAGAAAAAAATCAAAGTCGTAAAAAAAATCAAAGTGACAGCAGAATAACATCACAATAACAAATGAGTAACAATAACAAAAAGACAATAACACGTGGTAAAAAAAAAAGAGAAAAAAAAAAACCAAAGTCGTAAAAAAAAATCAAAGTAAAAAAAAAACACAATAACAGCATAATAACACGAGGTAAAAAAAATAAGAGTAAAAAAAAATTAAAGTAAAAAAAAAATTGGTACAAAAAAGAAAAAGAAAAAAAAGGTAACATAATGAGAAAATTAGAGAAAAACATAAGAGAAAAAAAAAATCAAAGTCCTAAAAAAAAAGCACAATAACAGCATAATAAGACGAGAAAAAAAAAGATAAAAAAAATTAAAGTAAAAAAAAAGAGTAGCACTAGAAAAAAGAGAAACACGAGAGAAAAAAAAAAGAGATAAAAAAAATTAAAGTAAAAAAAAAAGAGTAGCACTAGAAAAAAGAGAAAATAAGTAAATGACAGTAGTTTTATATGACAGGTAAAATTAGATCTTGGTCATTCATCTCTAATATAATCTAGTGGCTGCGATTTCAAAGCACAAACTCACAACTCACCATAAGAAACCAAACTCACAAGATCCCAACTCTATATATATATATATATATATATATATATATATATATATATATATATATATATATATATATATATATATATATATATATATATATATATATATATAGAGAGAGAGAGAGAGAAGAGTTCTAATGAGTCCTCCTTCCCAATTGAGTCCATAAGTCCTTCTAAGGGCCATTGGATGGACTCATTGGATGGTTGAGATAAATTTGATTAAGGGCTATTAAAAAGAAAAGGAAAAAAATGTGGATGGTTGGATTGAGATGGGTGGTTGAGATTGAAAATTACCAAAAAAAATTACCACTAATCAAATTTCTATACACTAATTAATTTTTCTTTCTCTCTCTAGCCCCTAATTTATCGCTTTTTGAGTTTCAGATTTGAAAGTGTAAATGTAATGTTGTATGAGTTTTACAAGTGTAAATGTGACGGAAATTTTGAATTTATATAATTTTAACATTTTACAAGTGTAAATGTGATGTTTGACGAGTGTAAATGTAATATTTTAAGAGTGTAAATTTGTTTTTTTGTGTCGGAAATTTTGAATTTATATAATTTTAACATTTTACAAGTTTAAATGTGATGTTTTACGAGTGTAAATGTAACATTTTAAGAGTGTAAATTTGTTTTTTTTGTGACGGAAATTTTGAATTTATATAATTTTAACATTTTACAAGTGTAAATGTGATGTTTTACGAGTGTAAATGTAACATTTTAAGAGTGTAAATTTGATTTTTTGTGACGGAAATTTTGAATTTATATAATTTTAACATTTTACAAGTGTAAATGTGATGTTTTACGAGTGTAAATGTAACATTTTAAGAGTGTAAATTTGATTTTTTGTGACGGAAATTTTGAATTTATATAATTTTAACATTTTACAAGTGTAAATTTGATGTTTTACGAGTGTAAATGTAACATTTTAAGAGTGTAAATTTGATTTTTTGTGACGGAAATTTTGAATTTATATAATTTTAACATTTTACAAGTGTAAATTTGATGTTTTACGAGTGTAAATGTAACATTTTAAGAGTGTAAATTTGATTTTTTATGACGGAAATTTTGAATTTATATAATTTTAACATTTTACAAGTGTAAATTTGATGTTTACGAGTGTAAATGTAATTTTTTAAGAGTGTAAGTTTAATTTTTTAGGCAATTTTCTATATAAAAATTTGAATTTATATAATCTTAACATGTTACCAAGTGTAAATGTGATGTTTTACGAGTGTAAATGTAGTATTTTAAGTGTAAATTTGAAGGTCTGCGAGTGTAAATTTGAAGGTTTAAGAGTGTAACTTTGGTCCTTTTAGTGTAACTTTGGTCCTTTACAAGTGTAACTTTGGTCCTTTGCGAGTAAAACTTTAGTCCGACTACCAACAAACACCACCAAGTCGTCCTCCACCACCAACTCATATCCACAATAACTATGAATGCAAATTTATATAATTTTAACGAGTGTAAATGTAAAGAGTGTAAATGTGAGGAAATACAAGTGAAAATTTAAAGAAAAATGAGTGTAAATGTGAGGAAATACAAGTGTAAATTTAAAGAAATATGAGTGTAAATGTGAGAAAATACAAGTGTAAATTTAAAGAAATATGAGTGAAAATGTGAGGAAATACAAGTGTAAATTTAAAAAAATATGAGTGTAAATGTGAGGAAATACAGTGTAAATGTAATGATTTACGAGTGTAAATGTAAAGAATTATGAGTGTAAACGTAAAGAAATATGAGTGTAAATGTGGAGAAGTACGATTGTAAATGTAAAAAAAAATACGAGTATAATAAATATATTTATTAGATCTCGAAAAAAACTACAAAACCAAAAAAATATTTTATAAAAGAATTAAAAAACTAAAAACACAAGAAATAGAGTGTATAATATAGATCTAAAAAACCAAAAAAATTCTAAAAGAAAAAATTGTAAACTAAAACAAAAATAGATCTGAAAAACAAAAATAACGTTAAATCTGAAAAACCAAACCAAAAATTATACAAGATAAAAAAATCTGAAAACAAAAAAAATAATGTAAAAGACAATAAAACGAGTGTAACTGGTACCCGACACACATAATAATAAAACTGAAATTTGAGACGAAATAATAATAATTAAATCTCGAAATAAAACACAAAACACGAATTTTTAAAAGACGAGATTAAAGAAAAAAAAAAGCCGCACTAAATCAGATAAACAAATAACCAGACGCCATTTTCGCCAAAACAAAACAAAACAAGAAACACGAAATTTGAAAACGATAAACAAAAAACCAAACGCCATTTTCGCCACCACCAACGCCGTCCTCTTTCTCACATCCTCTCCTCACATCATGACCCACAAACAACCACAAACCGACAACAACACCCTCGACAACAAGCCGCACTAAATCAGATCTCGATTTTCCATGGTGGTGTCGGGGCGTGTCAGATCTGGCGGCAATGTGGGGTGGTGCGTGGGACTGGGTCATGGTGGAGGGTGGGTCGTGGTGGAGGGTGGGTTGAAAGGGTAGGCGAGGGGTACGGTGGTGGTTGAAACAGTAGATCTGATGTTTTTTTTTTTTGGGTTTTGAATTATTTGGGTTGGTGGTGGGAGGTGGTTTTGAATTATACGAGTGAGGTGGTGTCGGGTCGTGGCGGATCTGGGGGCGTGAGGGAGAGTGAGGAAGAGAGGAGGTGGTGTCGGGTGGTATTGGGCCGCTGAGATCTGATTTTTTGGTTTTTTTTGTTTGTGGTTATAGGTGGTGGTGGCAAAGGTGGTGGATTTGTGGTGGTGTGCGTGGTGGTGGTGGTGGATTGAGTAGGGAGATGAGGGTGTGGTGGTGGCAGAGGGGGCGTGGCGGGACAGGAGGGAGGTGAGGGTGGTCGGTGGCGGTGGAGGTGGAGGTGGTGGGTGGGGTCGAGTAGGTGAGGAAGTGGGTGAGGAAGTGGGTGAATTTTTTTTTGAATTATTTGGTTTTTTATTTTTGTTGGATTTTTGAGAGGAATTGAGTTTATTTGATTTTTTTGGTTTGTAGAGAGAAGAGAGGAATGATAATTGTGTGAGATGAGAGAGAAGTGAGTGAAAAATAAATAATATATAGTAAAATTAGTGGTTGATTAGTGAAGGTAGTGAGGGAAAGTATTTAGTTAGCATTAATCCCCTAATTTTTGCACTAATCTTCCCGTTTTCTCTTTCAATCTCATCCCTCCATCCCATCTTTTTAAGTGTCCTAAAGAGGACTTATGGACTCAATGGATTTGGGTGGACTCATTAGATCTCATATATATATATATATATATATATATATATATATATATATATATATATATATATATATATATATATATAGTGTGAAGTTCTCCTAAGTCTCTTCCATCAATTGAGTCCCTAAGTCCTTCTAAGGGCCTTAGGATGAAGGGGAAGGAGGGAGGAGATTGCATCTTAATGGAGGGCTAGAAATGCATCTAGCTAATCTTCCTCCCTAATCATTCGTAATCCCTCCTCATTCTAATCTCATTCTTATCCTTCATTCACTCACTCCTCTCATTCATTCATTCCAAAAAAAAAAAAAACCAAATCTCTCACTGCCTCCCTCTCATCACCAAACCACAAAACAAAAAAAAACCAAAACAAAACAAAAACCAAAACAAAACAAAAATTTCAAAATACACTCCCTCACTGCCTCCCTCCCATCCCCTGAAACAACCACCCCGTACCGCACCGCTGCCGCCACCCCAACCCCAGATCTGCCACCACCTGCAGCCCCCACCACCACGACAACACCACCACCACGCACCTCTCCTCCCCTGCCTCACCATCACCACCAACGACCCAACCGCACACATCCACCACCGCCCCACCTTATTTCACCCACCACACGTCCTCCTTCTCCACCGGCTCACCTTCTTCCACTCCACCACACGACGACCACCAGCCGCCTCCTTCTCCCACCGTCTTCCTACCCCGCCACGACCTTCCACCCCCCCCCCCTTTCTCTTTTTTTCCAGATCTGCCACCTTTTTTTTTTTTTTCAAATTATCACAAAAAATTTTGGAGTATACTGCTAGTGAAAGAACAAAGAAAGGTCGTTTTTGATTTGTCCTTGTTACATGTTTTAGCTGTTTACTGCTAGTGAGTGGGTTTTGGTGTGTGGGCATAAAGTTGGACACCCAACAATTTGGTTTTTTGATTTCGTATGTTTTGATTTCGTATGGTTTTTTGGGTTTTCTTGTTAATATTTTTTGATTTCGTATGTTTTGATTTCATCAGTTTCGTATTTTTTGATTTCGTATTTTTTAATTTAGTTACTCAGTTTTGATTTCGTTTTTTAGATCTCGGTTTTGATTTCATCAGTTTTGTTAATAGTTTTTGATTTCGTATTTTTTTGATTTCGTATTTTTTAATTTAGTTACTCAGTTTTGGTTTCTTGTTAAAATTATAGATCTTGTTAAAAAAACCGTTTAGATCTTGGTGTTTAAATATTGTTGGTGTTTTACATCGTTTTTTATTTTTTATTTTCGTTTTACATCATTTTTTATTTTAGATCTAATATTGTTGGTGTTTATCTTGGTTTTTTTACAAATCTCGCCTTGTTAATATCAGTTAAAATTTCACTTTTTTTTTTTGTTAAAATTACACTTTTTTTCGTTAAAATTACACTTTTTTCTGTTAAAATTACACTTTTTTCGTTAAAATTACACTTTTTCCTGTTAAAATTACACTTTTTTCTATTACAATTACACTTTTTCTTGTTGGAATTACACTTTTTCTTATTACAATTACACTTTTTCAAGTTAAAATTACACTTTTTCTTGTTACAATTACACTTTTTCTGTCACAATTACACTTTTTTTTCTTACAATTACACTTTTTTTGTTACAATTACACTTTTTATGTTAAAATTACACTCAATTCTGTTACAATTACACTTTTTTCTGTTAAAATTACACTTTTTTTGTTGGAATTACATTTTTTTCCTTTAAAATTACACCTTTCTACTTTAAAATTACACTTTTTTCGGTTAAAATTACACTTTTCCCTGTTAAAATTACACTTATCTCTATTAATGACTAAAGTTACACTCTTGGACTAAAGTTAGACAGACTAATTTGGACTATTTGGACAATTTGGACTAACTAATTTTGACAATTTGGACAATATGGACTAACTAATTTGGACTATTTGGACTATTTGGACGAACTAATGGAGTTTACGACTAAATTGAATACAATATTTACAACTAAATTTGGACTAAAATTATACAATTTTGGACTAAAAATACATTTTTGGACTGTTTACGAATAATTTTGAACTAATAATACACTATTTACGACTAAATTTAGAGTAAAATTACACAATTAGAACTAAAGTTACACAATTCCAATCATTGTTCATTTATTTTGAGTCATTTAGATTGTGCAATTCCAATCATTGTCCACTAAAGTGTAACTTAGTAAATTGATAGTGTGTGTATCTTTTATCATTTTATGAGTGTAATTTTAGTCCACAAAAGTGTAATTTTAGTCCAAAAAAGTGTAATTTTAGTCTACAAATGTGTAACTTTAATCCAAAAATGTATAACTTTAGTCTACAAAAGTGTCATTTTAGTCCACGGAAGTGTAATTTTAGTCCATAAAAGTGTAATTTTAATCCAAATTGTATAACTATAGTCCAAATTTGTGTATCCTTAGTCCAAATTGTGTAATTTTAGTCCAAATTGTTCTAACTTTAGTCCAAAATTGTGTAATTTGTGTAACTTTAGTCCAAATTGTTCTAGCTTTAGTCCAAAGGCGTACTTTGGTCATTGAGAGGGTAACCTTAGTAGAGATAAGTGTAACTTTAATAATTGAGATAAATGTAACTTTAATGAAGACAAGTGTAATTTTAACCGAAAAATGTGTAATTTTAACGGGAAATAGTGTAATTTTAACGAAAAAAAGTGTAATTTTAACGGGAAAAAGTGTAACTTTAACGGGAAAAAAAGTGTAATTTTAACGAAAAAAAGTGTAATTTTAACGTTAAAAAGTGTAATTTTAACAGAAAAAAGTGTAATTTTAACGTTAAAAAATGAAATTTTAACAGGAAAACAACTGTGATTTAAACCGAAAAAAGTGTAATTTTAACGGAAAAAAGTGTAATTTTAACGGACAAAAGTGTAATTTTAACCGAAAAAGTGTAATTTTAACCGAACAAGTAAGTTTAATAGATCCTAAATCACACAATACCAAGACAAAATTTTAAATACGAAATTTGGCAAATATATATAACAAGACGGATATTAACAAAGTGATATCAACAAGAAAAAAAGTAAAGAATGAGATTTCATAACTAATAGATTTAGTACTAAAATCACACTATAATTTCTAAGAATGTCAATAACCCGAAAAAAAAAAGACCAAAACATCAAAATTGATAAAAAAAAAAACGGAAATGGAAGAAAAAAAAACGGGTCAATCAAAATTTATCTATTTTAGTAGATCTAAGATTAAAATTAAAAAACTCACAAATTTAAAACAATATTATATAGCAAGACGATATAAGGAGGAAAAAAAACAACAAAAAAAATAAAAAGAACATCCAAACATCAAGTTTAAAAAAAAAAAAAAATGACGTCGGGCGGTGGCGGCGGCGGTGGTGGTGGTGGTGGCGGCGGTGGTGGCGGCGGCGGTGGCGGTTGGCGACTGTGGTGGTTCCGCTTGGTGGTGGTAGGTGGATGGTGAATGAGGAAAAGATGAGTAAATGATTTATTTGGATTTTTTGGGTTTTTTATTTGTTTGGTTTTTTTGGTTTTTTTTTTCTTGATATTTTTTGAGAGAATATGGAGAAGTGAGATATAGAGAGAGAATGAGGAGATGTGATAATGAGTTGGTGAATGAAAGATGAGGAGGATTAATGTAGTTAATGAGAAAATTAGAGGAAGATGGACAAATTAGAGCATTAACCTTAATTTTTTTGTTCTCATCTAAGCCCTCTATTTCCAAGATCCAAAGGCTCACAATGAGACTTATGGACTCAAATGTAAGAGGTGGACTTAGATGATCTTATATATATATATATATATATATATATATATATATATATATATATATATATATATATATATATATATATATATATATATATATATATATATATATAGACTAGTTCTAATAAGTCCTTATATTTGGTTGAGTCCCTAAATCCTCATCTTTACCATTTGATCTTACAAGATGAGTGGTTGAGATTAAAACAAAAAAAACATTCATCCAACATACAATTAATGCTTTGTCTCCCAAAATTTCAATTCCCAATTTTCTAATCAATTGCTTTCTCTTTTTTTTTTTATAACTAATTTAGTAAATTAATATGCTACAATTTATATTTCAAACATCAAAATGGATTAAAAAAACGGAAATTAATACCCGCGTAAAATAAAAGCGGTTTCTTAAAAAGCATCATAAATCTTCATCGGGACTCCGATTTAGGCGAAACAAAATCCTAAATTTATTATTTTTTCGAGCCCGTCGCAATGGTAACTTTTTTGTATACCATTAAGTTTTCTAAATTTTGAGTACTGCTAATTACTCGGAAGTTACACTTTATTTGCTTGAAATTATCTCATTTGCTTGAAAGTACATCATACGCACTTGAAATTACACTATTTCTACTTGAACCTAACTAATTAATTTACTCAAATACTTAATTGGAGTACGAATGAAAAGATGAGGGTGGTGGAATGGACTAAAGTTACACACTTGCTCATTAAAGTTACACACTTGTTGTATTAAAGTTACACATTCAACAATTCAAATTACATAGACGTGATAAAGTTGCACAAATTCAAATTTTATCTATATAAAATGACATTAAAAGATCAAAGTTACACCCGTGAAAGATAAAAGTTACACTAGTAAAAACCTAAAATTACACTCATAAACCAATAAAGTTACATAAACTTGTGCTACTATTACAAAATTCAAATGAATATATTCAAAATTACATAAATTCAAATTTTTATATCAAAAATGACATTAAAAGAACTAAAGTTACACTCGTAAAGAACTAAAGTTACACACACTAACTTTTGAAATTACACAATGTACAACTAAAATTACACACTATATATTTGAAGTTACATCCATACAAAATTGAAGTTACACACTATACTTTTGAAGTTACACCCTTATAAGACTGAAGTTACACCCTTACAAAATTAAAATTACACCCTTACAAAATTAAAGTTACACACTATACTTTTGAAGTTACACCCTTATAAGACTGAAGTTACACCCTTACAAAATTAAAGTTACACCCTTAAAGGATTAAAGTTACACCCATACAAAATTGAAATTACACTCTATACTTTTGAAGTTACACCCTTACAAAATTAAAGTTACACCCTTACAACCTCGACATTACACCCTTTAATAGCTGCTAATGTCTTCGGAGTACATAAAATGGAGATTTGCCCAGTTCTTTAAACTAAATGTTCCATCTCTGCCCATTTTTATACATGCCTGGATTAAGAAAAACAAAAGAAGACAAGTTTAGGAATTTGACATATCAACTATAATAAAAATGGAAATGACGGGTTATTAACTATAAGAATTTGTTTTTATAATCTGAATTACACACTATAATAGTAAAAAAAAATATCAATTTGAAACTAAATAATCTAACAACAATTAACCATTGTTTTCGTACAAGATATCATCAGAACATAATTAAAAAGAAGTATGAATTAAACATTGGCATATACATCAGAAAAAAAATGAAATCTATGAAAAAAGCTCATAACTATTTCTCTTATTCACTCCCACCATTAATCAAAATATGAACAGATTACTAACTTAGCAAGGGGAAGAGTTGCAAGCACTAAAATACAGATTGCTAATAGCTATATTATTTATTTAGTTAGTTAGTTGATTGTTTGCTATTTTGGCATCATTACCACTAAGATTCATGGTGTTTCTTGTATTTAAAAACATAGAAGACATTTGTAGTAGCTAAAAGACAAAAGTTTGGCTACATCCATACGCAACAATATGCCTACACTTTTACAAGGGATTGAAAATAAAATAGGAGAGATGATTAGCCCTACCACCGAGCACACGCAGAAAGATTGAAAAACTTAACCTTTCGTTTATTGACTCTATTGATTGATTGTAAGTTTTGCTATCCGTATTAACATCTAATGGATTTAGTTTTTTCAGATTTGCTCATAAAAAGGGAAATAAAATAGGAGAGGCATGCCGTGAATTGAGTTTTTGGGGAAGGAGACTTCGTCGGAGGTCGCTGGTGGTAGCATCTGGGACAAGGACGTCAATTTGATGGTGAGAGATGTCGATTTTTTTAACAGAATTTTTTATGATTAATGTGATGGATTTTTCTCTGATTTGGAAGAGTGGGTTTATGGTTGATTTTGAATGAGACTTGATTTGATGAGGGAAAGGAGTGAATTAATTCGAGTATAGGGAATAGGAGTATGAGAGAGGAAATAATTAATTGCTGTCTAGGGAGTGTGAATTTGTGTTTTTTTTGTCTTTAATCTCAGCCATTTAATTTATAAGATCCAAGGGCTTAAACAAGGACTTAAAGACTCAACAAAAATAGATGGAGTTATAGGATCCTATATATATATATATATATATATATATATATATATATATATATATATATATATATATATATATATATATATATATATATATATATCGGTTTTTCTAATGCGTGCCCTAAGGGCACACATTAATACTTAGTTAGGCATAGGTTAAGCATTATCCATAATTAAGATTCTCATATTTACCTTAATTATGGATAATGCTTAACCTCTGCCTAACTAAGTTATGTAGAAATTTTATATCTTATTATAATGTGATTAAATAAGATTTAATTTAATAATTAAGCGTTAATTCATTAAATTAATCGAGGTATTGTATTTTTAGAGGTAGAGGTTTTTTGTTGATTATATTTTACAAGGGTTGTAAATTAATTAAATTGGACATTATAGGACTCATTATATTTTCATATAATGACATAATTATCACTTAAGAGTTAAGTGTATATTAATCATTTGTTTATATTATATAATTGTTATATGATCAAACAAATACTTATTTATGTAAGATAAATAAATAAATTATCTTATGTTTGTGTGACAAACATTACAAAATTAAAATGGTCCATTTTACACTAAAGTGGCTGAAAATATGATGTTGTGTGACAACATCTTATTTTTGTCTTTTCTTTAATCAACCTCATGCATATAATCATTTCACCTACATGCATGCTTATGACATAACCTAGCCTACTGCACTCATTACCTATTCTTGCATGCAAATTAAAATAAGAAAAAGAAATAGCCCACTAACGGCTCTAGTGGAGCCAGTTTTTGGAGCTTAAAAAGGGCAATTGGTTGCTCATTTTTCTTGTTCTAATTTTTTCATGCTTCTCTCTAAATTCTCACACAACCAATTAATTATTATTATTACATTACTATAGTAGTAATAAAGATAATATTAATGGATTAAATTCTTAACAATATCTAGTTAATATTATTAAGAATCATTTGGGTAAAAACTTAGGTGCAATTGATAAGAGAGTTTCTACTTTAAAACTTTGGAGGATCATCCTTTTATTCATAGCTCAAGAACAAGGTTGGAACGAGTTCAACCTTGTGCCCATTTCCGTTTCATTCTAATGTAAGGAAAAATCGTTTTCTCCTTTTACTCTTTCTTTATATTTGTTTGCATGTAACTAGATCTACGATATCTAAATTAATAAGTAACTTAGATCTATATTAGATGAGTCTAATAAGAGGGTTAAAGAACCTAATAATTGGTATCAAGAGCTTTGGTTGTTGCATGCAAATCGTTTTAAGTTTTTTACGAGTTATTAGATGACTAAAATAAAAACCGGAAATTTATGTAAATATGAGAAATGAACGAAATTTTGGATGCATGTATACATTCTGGTCCTAAAATATTTTAAGTCATTTTAAATGTATACATTTTAGTAGGTAAAATGGTGGTTTTATTAACTAAAAATAGTTAAACTTCGAATCTGATCATGAAATTTCAATATGATCTCACATGCATATTTTGCTTATTGTATGTAAAATTTGAGATTAATTTGATTAATTTTGTATGATTTATGATTTTAATGGTTAAAATGGAATAAATCGAGATTATATAAGCTAAAAATAGCTAAAATGAATTTTATGGCATGAGAAAATTATTTTAGGTTGCATTTATATCTTTCATGTCAGATGTAAGATTAGAAAATTTATTAGATTAATTTTCGTATGCTTTAGGCATTTTATTTGATAAAACCGATAAATCGCAACAATATTTTTCTCTAAATTAATTCGAAATTTTAAACCCGTATTTTTGACATTATGAGGGTCATGGTAATATTCCAGAATGTTCAAAATTTAAATTTCAAATTTTTTAGATTATTGTAATGAAATTTGGAATTATTTCATAATTGTTATGATAAATGGGGTTAAATATGAGCAACAATATAAAATCAAGTTAGATTATTGTCAAATTTTAGTGGAGACTAATTTTTGAGTCCTAAATCAGTTGGGACGATTAACTTGGCCTTAAATTTGATTTAAGTATTAATTAGTGATTTTAATAAGTTAAAGATCACGCATTTCCATAAAACCGAGCTATATATGATATAATCTAGTAAGGCGATTTGGCACATTTATTTTGCATGTTTGAATACATATATTTTGTTGCATATTTTAGGGATGAATGTCATTTGAATTTATGTAATTTTTGAATAATGTAATTTGTCTTAGTATGGCCTTAGTTTTAATTGATATTACTCGTAATGAAAGGGAATATCAATTTGGTTGTGATTTTAATGTGATATCGTATCACCGTTTTGTAATTTAATAGATTTATTTTTGTTACAAATGTATAATAGGAATAGCTATGTATTTTATTATTATTTTGTAATTCCGGAGTTTCCTAAAGACGGAGCCATTCGGAAAGGAGTTCCGATCAAGACGGTGTTTCCTTGCGAGGCGTGTCACATGCAGTTCAAGGGAGCAAATGAGTTGGTTTCCGAATATGTAATAGATTATTAGATTTTCTATTTTAGGAAAGGCCATACTAGGAAATTGTTTTTCTTTGCATTTTCTTTCTTTATATGTTTGCATTCATGCCAAATCGCCATAACATCACATGCATATCTTTTATATCGCATCATCGACCTTGTCAATTATAATTATCGATAGATCACTAATTTAGTTCACTTAAAAGAGATAGATAATAAATTGACAAGACCTTCACATTTTATAAAAATTGAGACTTACCCTTACCAATTAGTAGGAACTCATGAATCCCAATTTTAATAGGGGTACAATATGGTATTGAAATATTATATCGGGGTGCTTTCTTTTAACGTTGGGTAAGTGGGGTAATAAGATGTTATTACACTTCGAAATTTGGTTGATCTCAACGAAAGTATTAGAGGGACCGTTGTCTCAATAGGTTCGGGCTAAATATGAACTTAGTGTAATTTCATCGACCGAGAGTTCTAAGTGTAGAATCGGTTAAATGAGTTAACCTACCAAAATTATATTAGTAAGGATGTAGAGGGCTCGTTGGCTCACAATCGAGTTAATATGAATTTGTGTCTTGGAATCATTTATATAATTGGGTGGAGGTCATTATATAAATACTAAACTTGTTTAAAAATTTTACAAGTCTAAATCGATAAATGTTAATTTTTCCTTCATCTCATATTTTGTAGTCATTTGATTTGTCACAATAGCATCCACTAGCTCGTCCGCACCATCTCTCACTACCATTTCATGGCTTCGATCCTTTATGGATCGTTGCAAACTCGAAAAGAATGGTTCAAATTTCACCGATTGGGATGCGCAACTTCGCTTAGCCGCGGAAGGTGATGACAAGATCAAATACCTTACCGAGGCTCCTCCCGCTACTCCTAATGCTAGGTCAACAACCGCGGTTAGGGAGGCCTTTGAGAGCTACCAAAAAGAATCCTCCGCGGTCAAGAATGTCTTGATTTTTTCCATGGAACCCGATCTTCAAAGGAGTGCCATAAAGATGAGCACCGCTTATGAAATCTATACTAGACTTGTGACCATATTTTCACAAGCTCCTAGGATTATTCAATATGAAGCGGCTTCGCAATTCTTTGACTTCAATATCAAAGAAGGACAAAAATTCAGTCCTCGTGTGCTCAAAATAATTGAGTATGTTGAGAATAATAGGTGGCAAGGGGTTGAGATCCCCGAGCAACTCGTGATTGACCGAGTGCGTCACTTCTTAAGTCGAATCAAGGGCTATGTTCAGTTTAGGGTAAACTATAACATGCAAAAAAACCGATCTCCGTGAGTTGCACAAAATGCTTGTGCAAGTCAAAAGGGACATGGGGCTTGATGCAAGCACTAGCAAGGATGTGCTCAACATCAATGAAAAGAGTAAGGGAAAGTTTAAAAAAAGTGCTAAAAAGGGTAAGAAGCCCACTTGCTACAAAGGTAAGGAGAAAGCTGTTGAGAATAGCTCTTCCAAACCCAAAAGGGGAGTCAAATCCGATGATAACTGCCATTATTGTAATGGCATAGGCCATTGGAAGCACAATTGCCCCAAATATTTGGAAGACATCAAAGTTGGACGTGTGACTCCAGTAGGTAATATTTCTTCCAAAAGTTTATGATATTGATATTAATTTTCCAACTCAACTTTGTATTAAGATACTAGTTGTGTTTCTCACCCTTCTTATTGAATTTAGGACATGAGAAGAAGGGAAAAGCTAAGCAAGCATGAGGAGGATGTCCAAAGGAAGCTAGAGTAGCCACCGCATAGATGGAGACCTATGGACTTGGCTTGGCGTTTCATTTTGAATATGTCTTCATAATAGTCTTATGTTTAGACATTGTCTAAGAAATTTCTTTCTTTTGCATCTCCGAACAAGTATTGTGTTTTGTTTTAAAGAACTTGGCTTTCAACACAAGTCATTTTGGTTTATGGCATTTTAAGTTCTAAGACATCTTTCCTCTTTCTTTATTAATATCTACAACATAAATCAACTCAACTCAATCGATAATATTGAAAGATGATGATTTGTTCAATATGGTAAAGACCTAAGTTGTGAATTTGATTCCCAATTAAAAGATTCATGGAGCCATGGCATTTCTTAAGTAATCTAAGATCGATCGATTGAAAGATGAAATGAGTTATTGAACTCATATTTGGGGATTTGAAATCCAATATTAGTGGTCGGACAAGAGTTGGTCGTCACACATCCAGTCAAACACATTTATAATACTCGACAAACAACTAGTTAGCAGTAAGTCGAGGTCGATCCATGGGACGGTGTGCTTTGGGTTCTAAGTCTATCTATCTCAATTTATGCTAGTGTCACAATTGATTTGGGTTTGTAGTTGTGTTCTAGACTAATAAAAGCAATAAAGTAAAACAAGCAATAAAAGAGGGGATGTAAACAAATGATTAAAAGTGCTAGGATGTCATGGGTTCACAAGGGATTCATGGGAGTTGACCATACAAACATGTTCTCAAAGTTGCAAGTAATTAATGTTGTAAAGGAACCGAGTTGGTTTATGTCTTACGGTTCTTAGGAAGAGTTGGGTCCCGGAGCCGAATCGATTAGATTGTACAACACCTACAAGTCGACTTACTTTCCTCCTAATCACTTCTATGCATGGTCTAACAAGACTCGAGTTGGTTTATATCTTACAAATCAAGTTGAATAGATAAGAGATGATTGTAAATGCAAGGATTCATAGGCTTAGCATTTCATCAAACATAACATGTGCATAGGTTGACATTACAACAAGCAAGCAATCTTAATCATGGAAACATATTAAATTAAGCATGATTATTTCCCATGTTTTTCTCCCTTAATTACCCACTAATCCTAAAAGACTACTCACTCTTTATCACGGGAAACATGTCATTAATGGTGTCAATCATTATAACAAGTATAAACATGATAAAAGCTTAAGGAAATAAACAATAAAGAGTAAAGAGTAAAGGAATTATACCAAACTTGAGATGATCCAAATAATAAAGCAAAGAATAAAAGAAGAGAACTTGATTGATTGATGAAGGGTTGTCAATCCTTCAATAATAACCCAATAATCTTCAATTACCCAAAAGTAATAAACTTGAACAATAGTTGAGGAGAGATTAATGTGTAATTTTATGGAAAGATTTAGATTAATCTATTCTAATCTACTCCTAATCTATTCTAAGAGGATTTTCTAATGTGGAAGCCCCCTTTGATTATCATCAAAATGTGGTATTTATAGTAGTGCCTCATTAGGTTAACTAAGGCTAAACTAGTAATTAACAATTCTAAGATCTAGGCAGGGAATCGCAAGTATTTCGGAAAGATGGGCATCTTTGCTGAGGACGCCACGATCCGCTCGTCCAGGAAGTAGGACGCTCGGATTGCAGCATGGAGGGACGAGCGGCTGAAAGCTTGGGACGCTCGGATTGCAGGCTTCTTGGACGATCGTCTTAGGCTTTTGGACGCTCGGATTCCTCTTCAGAATCCTTCCCTTAGCAAACTTCTTATTCTTGCAATGTTGGTCTTTAGTTCTTGCCCTTCCGTTCAACCAAGATCGTCAATGTCCTTCCGAATAGGCTCAAGAGACGGGAATTTTCCGCCTAATTGTCTCCTTTCCTACAAATCAAACACAGAGCAATAGGAAAGCAAAATAGGAAGCATTTGACGGGCAAAATGGTTATGAGACGCTATAATAATATGCAAAATAGGTTCAAGTAGGGGACTAAATATGCGCAAATAATGTTCACATCAAATATCCCCAAACCGAACCTTTACTCGTCCCGAGTAAAGAGGTGACTAGGACTAGACCTTTATTCAAACTATCCTAATAATATAACCGATATGAGACAATTAGCGGGTCTCACTCCGCCCCTTCAACTCACAACAAGACAACCATGAGGTAGGACGCCTTCTTGCAAGGCAAGGTGGGTCTTGCCAAAATGGCGACACATCCAATCATTAAAGCACACAAAATCAAGTAATGGATGCATCTACAAAAGAATAGCCACTTTCCTCATCTAAGTGGCGGAAATTATCTACAAGGGAAGCAATTCTAGGGTACACACTCCTTCATAGATGCAATTTCTTCAAACTACTAAGCCTAGAAGGATACCAATAAATCACCTCCAAGTTGTGTCAAGCTAGGGTACCTTTGTCCTCAATCGTTAAATGCTTTTGTCAAGAATAGACTCCCTGTGGTGTTAGAAACACTGGAGGATCGCGGAATTCCCCCTCTTGCCTAGACAAGAAGAAGGGTCGTCCCCTCTATACCATGCACAAAAGTGGATACGATGGATAAAGGGATCGAAAGTTTTTGAGTTTCATTTTGGGAGTTTGCTTTGTTGTTGTTTTTCCCCCCAATTTCTTGTGGCATATAACATTTGAGAACAATTTCTTGCCATTTCTTTTGATTTTTGGCATTTCAATACTTGACAATTTTTCAACTTTTTGCATTTTCTTTTGAACATTTTCAAAGTCACCCCATATGTAGTGAGAGTGCCTTATATTTGAAGCTTTAGGAGTCTATTTTTGTTACTCCTCTTTTCTTTTGATGCATTTTGCAACTTTTTCTTTTTCTTTTCATTTCTTGAACTCAAATTTGAATAATTTCTTTTTGTGCCCATTCCCTTTGATGACAAAATATATGGTAGAACATGGATGAATGATGGTTGCATGGTTTCAAGGGTCACCTTGGAATAAACGGTAGCCAAGGAGTTATCACACCACAAGGTATTCTTGACTAGGCCTTAATCCATGGGTCAAAGGATACTAGCATGACACATCCTAGGGTGTTTTACAAGTATTCTAACAAACAAAGTCTTAAGAAGAAAAAACATCTACTAGGGCCTATATACACTTGTCAAGCTTCCCAAGTAGACGGTTTTACAAAATTTTTCTAACATGCAAACTACATGCCATGATGCAACTAACATTTATACATCCTAATGCATATGCTTCTACCAACTAGTATGCCAAATAATCTAAATGCAAGTCCTAAATTCACATTGTTTATACCGCATCAATCAAAATAAAGCCACATAGTCATTAACATAAAGAGGAAAAAGGAGATTGGAAAGATCATACCATGCGGTCTTCAATATCCTCATGTCTCGGATGTGGCGTAGTCGATCAATGTGAACAAGGATGAACAAACATAATATATACAAGCAATATATACAAGACTACACTAAAAAGGAAATGAACATGTTTTTGATTTTTTCAATTTTTCAATTTTTTTGGTTCGAAATTTTTTGATTTTTTTGGATTTTTGAATAAAAGTCAAGTTAGAATTTCCCATCCCCACACTAGTATGGGCATTGTCCTCAATGGCCAATACGATAGGAAATTATGCAAGCATGATGCATGATTTCTAAACTAAATGCAAACTATACTAAGCTACGCTACATGATGTATGTGTTTTTGTTTTGGCGGAGAGCATAATTTAAATTACCTCCCGATGCATATGCATGGACTTCCCCAAACCAAAATAGACATTATTTCTAACGTCTTGAATTTCGGGGTAGTTCATGCACATGGAATGCGATGCATGAAACTACAAATTGTCATTTTGGATTTTACAAATTGGGAACAATAAAAATAACACCTTAATGAAGCCAAGGTGTTAGTCCTCTATGTTGCTAGGACTCCACAAACAAATGATCAAAATAAAATAAAGAAAACAAAAGAAGTAGACAAACCATAAGAGGGGTGAAAGTGTTGGAAAACATATTTTAAATATCACATATTTTAGTTTAAAGTTTTAGTCATAAAAACTTAAAGATCTTATGCATGCAAAACATATAAATAAGTGTAAAAGAAAACCGGTTCCTTACATTGAATATTTCGGATTATGGGCACAAGTAAGGTCTCTTACCTTCACTTGTTCTTGAGCTATGATGAGTAATGGAATGATCCTCCAAAGACTTCAAGTGTAGAAGTCACTCCTCTTAATTGCACCCAAGATTATCCCTTATCTCTACTAAATAATATGTGCTAGATATTTGTTTAGTAGTTTACCTTAAAATTGATTACTAACACTCATATATTACACTAAAAATATTAGTAATTTGATTTGAACAATTTGATCATGATTTCTCTAATTTTGGAGAAAGATGAACAAAGTTTGAGAGAGTTTGCATGTATTTTTAATGGACAAGCATAAAGAATAATGAAGAACAAAAGTTGTCCTTGTATGTGTAGGTGCACCGATTTTGGGAGAGCTAGTGGACCAATATATGGTCCTTCACTTTTTCTTTTTTGTCTTCTCAAAACCTTAGGCATGTAAGGCTAGTAGGTATAGGCATTATTATTTTATTTTTATCACATAAAATAAAATAACCACAACCCACTAACACCACCTCCATTTCGGTTCACACACATAATATGGACCACAATTTTATTTTGTCAATTGTCACACAATATGTCACATGTAGTATGCTACATGTTATTAATTAATTTTAATGCACATTTATCACATAAATATCATTTTATAAATTAATTAAATTACATTCAACAAATTGACTAGTGATACTTGATCACATAAATAAAATGGGTCATTTAATTATAATTCACAACATCTTGTAATTATAATTAACCATTCATTCTCATCTCTATCGTTTCACAAACAATAAACAATTTTAGTAATAAAATATTTCAATTACTAAAATAAATCTTATTTAATCCCATTATAATAAGATATCAATATTCTCTCTCACAAATTGAATTGTTCAATTTTAAGGAATTGATTAACTTGTATCGTCATACAATTAATCAACTTTACAGATTAGGGCATCATCCTTTAGGTGTGACCTTAAGGGATCAACTGACCACCACCGTCCCACGACAGTAACGTCAAACTCTAGCAAGCCAATCGTTACCGATTAATGTTGATCAGTTGACTATATAATGAATCATCCCTTACGTATTCTTAAAAATGAGATTTAAACATGTGATCATCATGATCGACAATTGTGATCGCATTATTGTCGGGGACACTCCAACAATCTCCCACTTGTCCTCGACAAGTGTGCGTCACTAATTGTCTTGTCCTATTACTATCTCCCACTCAATGCAAGGTGTCTTTCAGGTCGTACTTGCAAGTGATCATATCGAGAGTGGTTTCCTCGATCTGAAGAATTACTGATTGACCGGAATTATCTACCATAGTTGCCTTCCGAGCGTGGCCACGCATTTCCAGTTCATTTTCCTCGAGTGGCCCTGAGATATTGTTTTAACCCTGACAAGGGGGTGGACAATTCCTATCGCACTATTCCCTTCGACTAGCCACAGCCATAATAACCCAAAATATGCCCATTTGACCCCATTTACGAAGGTCGTAGTAACATAAATCAAAGTTAATCTGAAACTGTGCCACCTTAGGCGAACAGTCTTTAGTCAAAAGAATCGACTCATTCGAATACTATAGTAGCTCTCGCCACGACCAGGCTATATAAATTTGCCAGAACTCTATAAGCGGTCACTGCCTGACAGAGTGTTCCCAACAGTCTGCCTATGTGATCGACTAGTCATCTCACATGACTCTATGGCACTTGAACTTGCCATCAATCGCATCACACTCTAGTCACTTCGAGACGTCACCTCATACAAGTGATACTTGCCATCAATACCATGTTAATCCGAGTTCACTTTAACGGGGTTCAATATTGTCTCTACATCCCGTTTGGATGTAACAAAGTATAAAAGGAGTTTTTACATTTAAAAACTCGAACGACAAATGGGATTATCTCATATGAATAGTCAATACCTGATTACTACTTCATATTTTTATAATCATTTTTCATCTTATATATAGTTGTTCATCTCAATGCAATTGAAATGACATAAAACATGACTCATCATGTTAAGCCCATGAGAAGGCTTTGGTTAGTAGGTTTTATCAACTTCTTGTACCTTACTCAACCTTACTACATTCTCGTTTTCCTTTGTAATGTATACATTTGCATTACAAAACTTTCTGAGTACGTGTCTAGATCCAATCTAGACATAAGCTCTCTAGCCTTAGAATAGCTCCCACTGTTTTCACAGTGTGCGGGATCCATCCTCTTGCACATCTCATGATTGCAAGTGTACTCATTTTCCGTTGTAAATATTTCTCATTGTTCTTTATTGCCTAGAACGATTCTAGAAAATCTATTTCTTAAATAACATAGCCACAATGGTATCTTAACCATCCTAATGTGTTTGGATTATGGTTTTGTCGGAAACCATGCGCAATCTCAATTGTCAATTGTCATTTGTAACACCCTTACACAAAATTGCATCAAAAACACTTTGCTTTACATCCTTAATGCTTCTGCAAGCACTTAAGGGTAATCTTTATGGCTTACTTGGTAAATATTACTTAAATTCGATTTTGAGACAATTCATCATACTCAAAGTATATGAAGTATTGTACATCATTACCTATTTAATTGATTCGGCAGCGGAAGCAAATGGAATCAATCAAATATGTTCAACTCGATTGAACTAGTTATGAATCTTATCAACATAAGACTCCTTATTAATATCATGTACATTTATCTCCATAAATCCGGATATTAGAGATGTATTATATATCTCCAAGTCTTAAATCACTCCCAATGATCAATATGTCATCCACATATTAGACTAATTGAAATTACCGTAACTCCCACTAAACTCCATGTATAAACACAACTTCTCGACTTGTCGAGAAAAGTTTTATAACATGATCAAAACATTGATTCCAACTCATTGATGTCCTAATTAATACCATCTCTTAAGTTGCACATTATCTTAGGATTGCAAGAATCTACAAAACTCAAGACATGTATTGAATACATTCCTTCTAATTGAAGAAGTGGGTTTTAGATTCACTCGCTATATATATCTCATAATGAAACACAATCCCTAAGAAGATCCAAATAGACTTAAGCATTTCAACTAGTGCAAAACCCTTTGCTACCAATCAAGCTTTGATATCTAACAATTCACTTGGAATTTATTTCGGATTTTCATGGCTCTAAGCCTTGTATTGAGTTGTGACTTAAACACTCTCATGTAAGTTATATGTTCTTTACTTTCCAGAAGTAATCAACTTGAATCAACCAATTTCTTTGTAAGTTGCAAGCTCTTTACTTTCTAAAAGTAACACTAATTCATCATCTTCAACAAATGATGACTTTAACCTCCTAGGTTTTGAATAAACAACGTCTTACACAAAACGTCTCATGTAGCCAAGAAAGACGAGTTTCTTACGACATAACATTCTTTGTGGCTCTTGAAAAATTTCTCCCACTCTGTCTTCTGGAAATAAACTTGTATTCTAGAAAGACAGCTTCACGAGCCATAAACCCGTTTTACTCGTGATTATAGTAAGGAAAAATGAGCATTTGTTTCTTTTGAAAACTTACAAACATGGTACCCTACCATTTCATATCTCATATGATTCGTTTAGATTTAGTGGAAAAATAATTTAGACAAAATGATAAAATCCCCAAAAGGATCAAGTAACTCAAAGTAACTTGATTAAAGTTCAAACTATATCGACTAGGGTTTGATTTCTTTATCCAACCACACATTATTCCATAATGCGTGTTAAGAGAGATTAACTTGTGATACTATATCACACTTCCTTTGGCTTATATCAAAGTCTTCACTTTGATAATCCCATCACGACTAAATCGTGATTCCTGGAACTCTTTGAACTTCTTCAAAGATTTTTCTTTTTACCATATTAAGTGAACACATTAGTGTCAACTTAAATTGTTGGTAAAATAAAATGATCAACCTATTTTGGATCAATGATTTACAACCTTGATCTCCTTTTCAACCAAAAGGCACGAGACATCTTGCTTTGAATACAAGATACGCATATACCATAAGATCTAATGGTTTCAAGAGTACTCGATAACTCTTTGCGTTCATCATTCCAGAATCTAAGGTTCAATCTTGGGTTACCAATTTGAGTCTTGCATCATCTACATGATATATCATTCTAGTTTAGTTTAGAATATAATCACCTTGATTATGGGCTAGCCATACATCAAATCATGGTGTATAGGGTCACTAAAGTGAAACCTCTTTTGTATCTTAACAAGTTTGTATTCTTATTTAGAGTTTATGCACTTAATAGTCACAATTAAGTACAATTCTAAACCCAAAAACTAGATTGAGTATACAATGACTCTATCTCTCAACATCATTGTTGCTAGTCGTCATATTCTAATCATCTTATGTATCAAATACAATGATGAAAACCACCACCGGTTTCTAATATTGACGAAGTAGTACTAGCAAAATTTATGTCAATCAAATAAAAATTTAAAGAAGAAGGTCCCATTAGATGTCCCACAACTAACTTGTTGATTCTTCAATAATTTGGGGTAGTTTCCTTTCTAGCGTCCAACAATTAAGACAATGGAAACTTTATCGGTCAGGATTGATAGGTTTAGTATCGTTATTCTCAATAACTTTACTTTTAACATTACCTTGTATCAATTCCATTCTAATTTTACCCTTTTTAAAACCTTATCCTTTTCTTAACGGTTTAAGAGAATGCTCCCACTCATTTCAATGAGTCTTTGCTAAGAGAAGCAAAATTGAAATTCATGAAGACTACTCTTCATTCGTTTGTTTAGTCTTAAAACTTTCATTGAAGTGGTTGCGGTATTTTGGTCAATTTTGATTTCAAACAAATCTAGTTACCAAAATGATGTAACGTTTCAAAGTACTTAACTCAATTAAGCATTTGAGAAACAATTCATTATAAGTAGATACGTTAGTCAAGAATCAAAAACCCTTTTGATCACGAATAACTTTTATCTATACTCTTTACAAGAGATCCTTAGCAATGGTTCATATGAGGTTTTAGAAGCAAATTCATAATTGTCTTTAGTTACGATGTTTTAATGGAGATTTGAATCAAAAATCGAAATGATATCGTATATGAATTGTGGTAAAGAAATAGAACAATATGATAACGGAATAGTGGAAAACTTAACATTTATCGTTTTATTAATACTTGTAAATAACAAGTAAAGCATTTACATAGTGACCTCTCCCCAACTATGATAAATGATTCCAAGATCCAAATTCATATTAACTTGGGGCACGGTGTGCCGAAATACCCTTTATTAACATAACTCGGTGGATTAACTCTTTAATCGATTCTACTTTTAGAACTCTTGGTCGATAAAATTACATTAATATTTATCTCTAGCCCGAAACACATCCGGAAATCGTCGTGAATACTTTCGTTGAGTTCAATCCAAATTTCGAATAAATGTGTCCATGATCCAAATTCATATTAACTTAGGGCACGGTGTGCCGAAATACCCTTTATTAACATAAATTCGGTGGATAGACATTTATCACCCACTTCCCCTACGTAACAAGGTTTGTACCCCGGTAGGGCCGAGTGCACTCCCTCATGAAATAGGTTTTCATGGTTTCTACTTTTTGGTAAGGCTAAGTCTCAATTGTTTATTTTAGCGAGAGGTCATGTCAATTTATTATCTATCACGTTTTAAGTGAACTAAAGCGGTGAACTACGATAATTGTAATTGACACGGTCGATTTTCTCGATTAAATGGTAATGCATGTTTTAGTTATGACGATTTAGCGATGCATGCAACATATAAATAAAATGCAAAGCATAAATAAATTCCTAGTATGGCCTTCCTAGAATAGTAAATCTAATAAACTATTATAAATTCGGAAACCAACTCCTTTGGTCCCTTGAACTTCGGTCTTGGCACGCATTTCAAGGCAACATTCTTTGATGGATCGCCTTCTCGAGTGGTACCGTCTTCAAGGAACTCCGGAATAAATAAATTACATAATAAATTACATAATTTCCTATTATACATTTGTAATAAAAAAATAAAAATAAATCTATTAAATTACAAAACGGTGATACGAGATCACAATAATTACAACCGAATCGATATTTCCATACATTTCGGGTAATATCAATTAAAACTAAGGCCATACTATGTAAAATTACATAATTCAAAAATTACATAAAATTAAAATGACAATCATAAATAAAATGCAGCATTATAATATGTATGAGCATGCCAAATTTTATGCTAAATCGCCTTTAAGAGCCAATATCGTATATTAATCGGTTTTTACGAATTTGCGTGATTTAACCTTTTAAAATCACAATAATTACATAAATTCATATTTTTTTTTAGGTGAAATGTGAGTATATTATATATGTATCAAAAAACCAAGTCCATATACAGTCAAAACAAACAGCACCTACTGATAAAGGACCTACAAAACATCAGAACCAATCAAATGCACCCTAGCCTTGCCTGGATATTCAGTTCAGTAAGGCCATCCTTTTCTTTTGCTTTACTTCGAATTCTCTGCTGCAGCATCTCCTTCAATTGCTTTGCAACCAGCTCAGGTCTCAACATACATAAATTATGCCTTGCAGAATTTCGTTGATACCAAATAACATATCTGAATGCTGTTAGTATCAGAGCCAGAACTTTTATAAGCATCCTGTTACCATTTGCAGACTAAACCTCACTGACAGTAGGGAAAGTCCTACCAGTCCAGGCTTCAATGCATTGTTTAACTTTGCAGCTGTAAGTGCACTCCTCAAAGAGATGTGTAATTGTCTCAGCTTGATCTTCACACAGAATGCATAAAGCATCCTGACAGTAGCCATAAGTATGCAGTTTAGCTTTAGTGTTTAGGCCTTCCTGCCATAAATTCATATTTATGTACAAGTTAATTACCCTTACCATCTTAGGACTCAAAATTAGTCTCCACTAACATTTGACAATAATTAAACTTGATTTCTTAATATTGTTCATAAATGGACTCAAAAACACAAAATTATGCTATAAACTTCAAATTAAATTATAAAAATTTCAAATAATTTCAAATTTTGAAATTTAAACTCATGAACATTCTGGAAAAATACCATGACACTCATAATGTTCAAAACTTAGGTTAATATTTCGAAAATTTATCGAGAAAAACAATGTTGCGGTTTATCGGTTTTAACAATTATGACCCTAAAAATATGAGAAAAATTATATTCATCAACTTTTCACTTTTAGATCTGAAATATATGATAAAATGCAACATGTGACGTTTTTCCTTTAGTCATGAAGTATGTTTTAGCATTATTACTAATTATAGTCACTATTTATGTGATTTTTCATCAAAAATTCATAAATCATGCATAAAGACTTCATTATAGCCAAATATTTTACACATGTCTTGTAAAATTGCATGTGACAACATACTAAATTTTCATGACCAGATTCGTAATATAACTCATATTAACCTATTTACCCATTTAAATACGATTTTAACTTGAAAAATCCATATTTCGAGCAAAAAAACTCATTTTATCATTAAAATTTACAGGCCATCAGTAGATAATATATTTGAAAACATATCCAAAAATCACTGAAAAATTCGAAGTTTAGCTATTTTTCGTCCAAAAATGACATTTTTATCATAAAAATCACATTTTAATGCCAATAATATAAAAATGAACAATAAAAATCCATAAATAAACCAAAATATTCTAAAAATCACTTAGGACCAGAAACTTTTAACATGCAAAATTATTTCATGATTTATCTTCATAAATCCCAAATAACAAGTTTTATATGTTAATTAAATTAACTCGGAAAAACTAACCCGATTTTGCATGCAACAACCGTGATGCTCTGATACCACTTGTTGGAAAACAAATTTTAAATATCACATATTTTAGTTTAAAGTTTTAGTCATAAAAACTTAAAGATCTTATGCATGCAAAACATATAAATAAGTGTAAAAGAAAACCGGTTCCTTACATTGAATATTTCGGTTTATGGGCACAAGTAAGGTCTCCTACCTTCACTTGTTCTTGAGCTATGATGAGTAATGGAATGATCCTCCAAAGACTTCAAGTGTAGAAGCCACTCCTCTTGATTGCACCCAAGATTATCCCTTATCTCTACTAAATAATATGTGCTAGATATTTGTTTAGTAGTTTACCTTAAAATTGATTACTAACACTCATATATTATACTAATAATATTAGTAATTTAATTTGAACAATTTGATCATGATTTCTCTAATTTTGGAGGAAGATGAACAAAGTTTGAGAGAGTTTGCATGTATTTTTAATGGACAAGCATAAAGAATAATGAAGAACAAAAGTTGTCCTTGTATGTGTAGGTTTACCGGTTTTGGGAGAGGTAGTGGACCAATATATGGTCCTTCACTTTTTCTTTTTGGTCTTCTCAAAACCTTAGGCATCTAAGGCTAGTAGGTATAGGCATTATTATTTTATTTTTATCACATAAAATAAAATAACCACAACCCACTAACACCACCTCCATTTCGGTTCACACACATAATATGGACCACAATTTTATTTTGTCAATTTGTCAATTGTCACACAATATGTCACATGTAGTATGCTACATGTTATTAATTAATTTTAATGCACATTTATCACATAAATATCATTTTATAAATTAATTAAATTACATTCAACAAATTGACTAGTGATACTTGATCACATAAATAAAATGGGTCATTTAATTATAATTCACAACATCTTGTAATTATAATTAACCATTCATTCTCATCTCTATCGTTTCACAAACAATAAACAATTTTAGTAATAAAATATTTCAATTACTAAAATAAATCTTATTTAATCCCATTATAATAAGATATCAATATTCTCTCTCACAAATTGAATTGTTCAATTTTAAGGAATTGATTAACTTGTATCGTCATACAATTAATCAACTTTACAGATTAGGGCATCATCCTTTAGGTGTGACCTTAAGGGATCAACTGACCACCACCGTCCCACGACAGTAACGTCAAACTCTAGCAAGCCAATCGTTACCGATTAATGCTGATCAGTTGACTATATAATGAATCATCCCTTACGTATTCTTAAAAATGAGATTTAAACATGTGATCATCATGATCGACAATTGTGATCGCATTATTGTCGGGGACACTCCAACAGAAAGAATGTAGGAGCCTCCAAGGTTTGCTAATCCTCCATCATATCATCATTATCATCATCTTCCTCCATAGATGTGGAATCATCTCCACTCCCACTTTCACTTCCTTGCTCTTCCTCACTTTCTTCTTCTTCTTCTTCTTGAACACTTTCTTGAACCTCTTCTTGTTCACCTTATTTATCAACACCCTCATCATCAACATTCTCCTCTCTACCCGGTCTTCCTCCACTAGAGGTGTTAGGAAAGAAAACTTCCCTATCCGCCCAACTAGGCAAAGGACATGATGGATCAAGAAGTCCTTGCCTAGCTAGATGTAGGAGGGGCGGATATTGGGCCTTGTAAGCATCCACTCTATCATTGTAAGCTTGCTTGTGCATTTCCCTCATGAGTATAGTCATGTAATCATTTCCTACCTCGACATCCTTGGGTTTGAACTCGTGATACTTAAATGGGTAGGGTGGTGTGACAATGGAGGAGGAGGGCTCGTCAATCTCGCCTCTTTGTTGTCGAATAATATACTCGGTTTCCTCGGAGAGTGGAAGAAGGTAGTTTGGTCGGTGAACACTCAATCGACAAATCTTTGAAGGCAAGGTGAAGGATCTAGCTTAATTGGTTAGCCACCCATATTTGGTGTCAAGAGGAGCATGCTTGACCCACTTAAACTTGTGAATCATGGTGTCCATATCAATGAGATGGCCTCCTTTAACCGCCACATAAGTGTTGTCTTTGTTGAAATTTGGGTTAAAGTGCTTGGCCAAATAGGTAACTAGTCCTCCATTTACAATGAAAGCGGTGCCCTCTTTACAACAATCGACATTAAGCCATCGTTCAACCAAAAGCCTTAGAGCATTATATGGCTTAGTATATTCACTTCCTATGTTCAAGGCCGACTGAAGAAGAACAAAATCGAGCTTGGTTAGATGATTAGTGCCATTTCTTGCTATCAAAGTATTCCCAATGACCTTATGCCACACTCTAATGCCCGGATGGTGGACTAATAGAGCACGACAATCATGAAAGCGCACAAATTTCTTTCCGGAAATTGCCTCCCAAAGAGGAGCGGGGTCATACTTTTCGGGGATCTTTTCATAGTACGGGGTATCACTAAGGCCTAAAATCTTACTCAATTCACCAAAAGGGATGCGTCTATCAACATTTGCAAGACGAAACTCGATGTTGGTTCTAGTCTCTACCCTTGTGACTTTCAAGGAACTCAAAAATTCCAAGGTGAGGGAGGGGTATATCAATTCTTTCATGGTAAACAATTTACCCAATCCCATAGCCTCAAAGAAGGTTTTGGTTTGTTCAAGAACACCCAACTTTGTCAAGGCATCTTCACAAATAAATTTTGTAGGCATAATGGTCTTCTTAGCAAAGAGAACAAATTTATCCCTATGAGAGTCGGAAGTGAAGATTACCTCCGGATAATTAGATAATTGCTCAATGACCGGAGTTATTGATGTTGTAGCTTCCATAGGGGGACCTTGTTGAACTTCCAACCTTGCCTCATGGACAACCAATGCCTTTGACAATTGTTTTGCTTGAAGAGTTTGTTGCCTTTTTGAAAGTGTCTTCTTTGGGGGTGCCTTGTTACCTCCTTTAGTTCTTGCCATTGTTGATTACACCAAAGAAAGATTGAAATCTTCAATTTTTAGTTATGCCCAAATCGATTTAAGATGAAAGAATATTGCTTTGTATCTTAAAAATAGACTCAAAGGTTGAAGATTTTGGTGTTAGAATCAATTGTTGTTGCAAAAGGAGTGATTAATTCTTGTTGTGAGGAAGTTTGGATTTGATTTTGTTTAATTTGGTTGAGGAAATTTGGTTTTGTTGATGTAGAGGATGAGGGTTTTTGGGTAGTGGGTAGTGTTTGAATGTAGAAGAAATGAAAATGAATGAGGGAATAAGGGTTTAAGAGACCCGTTATATTTGAAACAACAGCAGGGGACGAGCGGACTAAGGTCTGGGACACTCGGATTCTTCGTATTTTGCTTCAGGAAATGACGCCACAAGACGAGCGTCTTTCAGCAAAGACGAGCGGATTCTTCAATTTGAGACGAGCGTCTTCCTGCACGGACGCTCGGATTCTGTTACAGGGTGATTCTTTAAAATTCAACAGCAGAAAGACGGGCGTCTTCTTGGTAAGACGAGCGTCCAGAATCAGACGAGCGGATTCTCAATTGGGACGCTCGGATTCTGTGACAGACCATTTTTTTGAATTCTACAGCTCTGCCAGACGGGCGTCTGGTGACATAGGACGCTCGGATTCTTCAGGACGAGCGGATTCTCCTTTTGGCCGCTCGGATTCCTCCTTATCCTTACGGATTCAGGTCCATCCGTGGGTACTGCATAACCCGTAACATTTTCATTCTTCAATTCTCGTGTTCTTCATTGTAGGGGCACTACGAAGGCATGAATAGCCTAGGCAATTCCTATCCCCACACTAATACAAAGCACTACACATCAATAAAATCATGAGTCCCTCCCTCACTTCTCTCAAAATGATGAATATCTTGATCAAGGCACAAAAATATAAATCCAAAAATGACAAAAATGCAATGTAAAAATTGAAATGCAAGTTAGGGAGTTAGAATTATTTACAAATGGTGGTTTAGGGAGGACTCCACCAAACTCTCATCCAATGTGAGATGTCAAGGGGACATGTTCAAGGTGTTGTTGATGTTACTCAACACCTTGAAGAAGTAGTCGAAAGCTTGTTCATTATCATGATAAAGATCCTCAATAGATCTTTGCACTTGTTGTTCTCCATGATGGTCTTGGTTCATAGCATTACCAATGTAGGGATTGAATATCCCTTCGAACTCATCATCCCAAAGACCGCAAACTTCGTCTACTTGATCATTAAAAATTTCTTGAGTTGATAGAGACAACTCTCCTCCTTTCTTGTTTTGGCCAATGAGGCCATCCTCTTCATTGTTGGATTTGGGTGAGCTTTTCAAGCTCTCTTTGTTGCTATTTCCTTGCTCTTTTGATGGAGCATCATCAACTTTTTCCATTGGAATTCCGACTTCTTCCTATCATCCTTCCGGCTATAGTGATCAACCATGAAGCATGGTTCATGCAAACGGGGAGCTCTCATGGTCTTGTTAAGATTGAAAGTTATGGTCTCGTCTCCTACTTCTAGAGTAAGCTCTTCATGCTTCACATCTATCACCGCACCCGCGGTGTGCAAGAAAGGTCTACCGAGGATGATCGGAATATTGGAGTCTTCTTCCATGTCAACGATGACAAAGTCCACCGGGATGAAGAATTTGCCGATTCTCACGGGAACATCTTCCCATATCCCTAATGGTGTCTTCGTCGATCTATCGGCCATTTGGAGTGTCATGTTGGTACATTTAAGCTCTCCCATCCCTAGCCTTTTACTAACCGAATACGGCATAACACTCACGCTTGCTCCTAGATCACACAAAGCCTTGTTTATCGTGGTGTCGCCAATGGTACACGGTATTGAGAAGCTTCCCGGGTCTTTAAGTTTCGGAGGTGAACTCCCTTGAAGGATTGCACTACTCACCTTAGTGAAGGCGATAGTTTCATGCTTCCGGATCGACTTCTTTTTCGTAAGGATGTCCTTCATGTTCTTTGCATAGGCCGGCACATGATTGATTAATTCCGTAAAAGGAATCGAGACTTCCAAATTCTTCACAATTTCCATAAATTTTCCAAGTTGGTCATCAAACTTAGGCTTAGCTTGACGACTTGGGAATGGAAGTCTAATCATGATGGGCTCTTTCTCCTTGGCCTTTTCTTGACTTTTCTTTGAAACTTCTTCTTTTGTTGGTTCTCCTTCCTTAGAGTTTTGCACAACTTCTTCTTTGTCACTAGCTTCCACAAATTCATCCTCAACTTGCTTCTTTGGTCCTTCATATCTCGTACCACTCCTCAAGTGAATGGCACTAACCGTTTCATGTCTTGGGGGATTACCTTGAGGTGGTAATTGCCCCTTTTGTCTTTGAGAGTTTGAAGATGCTAGTTGGGTCAATTGAGTTTCCAACATTTTTGTGTGGGCTAGGATGTTGTTGATGGTGATGTCCTTTGCTTGGCTATCTTTTTTCATTTGAGTGAAAAATTCTTGTTGATTCTTTTGCATTTGGAGGACCGCTTTTTGAACATCAAAACCTTGGTCATTTTGTTGATTGTATGGAGTTTGATTTTGATAACCTTGGTTTTGGTTGAAAAAGGGTCTTTGATTTTGGTTTCTCATGGGAGGTGGGGTGTATGTTTGTTGAGGGTTTTGAACATTTTGGCTTTTGTATGAGAGATTTGGGTGGAATTTGGTGTTTTCATTGTAATAATTGGAATAAGGGGTACCACTCTTGTATGCTTGAAAAGCATTTACTTGTTCATTAGTTCCCCTACATTCACTTTGGTCATGTCCCAAAGTTCCACAATTCTCACATATCCCACTTGGGATTGTTGAAGATGCTACCATGGCATTAACATGATGCTTTAGTGATTTTGAGGCTTCTTCAAGTTTAGCCATAGCCTTTTCAAACTTCAAGTTAATAGTATCAATATGAGCACTAAGTTGAGCACCCAATTGAGTAATAGAGTCCACTTCATGCTTTCCTCCTCTAGTAGCCTTGCGAGGTCTACTATATTGTGAATTATGGACCGCCTTTTCCTCAATCTTGTTCCAAGTTTGATTATCGTCAACTTCGGTGAACATACCATTTGATCCCACGTTGAGAATGTTTCTTGAGTCTTCATAAAGACCATTCCAAAATTGTTGTACCAAGAACCACTCGCTAAGTCCATGATGAGGACATGAGCGACAAGTTCCTTTGAACCGCTCCCAAGCTTCATACAAAGATTCTTCATCCCTTTGCTTAAAACCCGTAATTTGAGCTCTTAGCATGTTAGTCTTTTCCGGAGGGTAGAATTTTTTGTAGAAAGCTAGAGCCAACTTCTTCCAAGAGTCAATTCCAATAGTAGCCTTATCAAGGCTCTTCAACCAATGTTTTGCGGTGCCGATTAGAGAAAAAGGGAATAAGACCCATCGAATTTGGTCTTGAGTCACACCGGTTTGTGAAATCGCATCACAATAGTCACAAAAAGTCTCCATGTGAGAGTGAGGGTCTTCACTAGGCATCCCCCCAAATTGGCTTCTTTCGACTAATTGGATAAATGCGGATTTTGCAATGAAATTTCCGGTTAAGTGTTGTGGTGTGGGAGTACCATTGGGTAGGTTCTCCTCGGTTGGTATGGAATGTGATGAGAATTTAGGCATTGTGGGTTGATTTTGTGTTGGATTTTGTGTTGGGTTCTCCTCACCTTCTCTTGCAAAAGGGTTGATGAACTCAATAGTATTTGGTTGAATATCTACAACCTCACCAATACCTCTCAAAGTACCTCTAGCAAGTCTTCTATTGTTTGTCAAAGTCCTTTCAATTTCGTGATCAATGGGTAACAAGTTACCTTGTGATCTTCTAGACATGCAAAATATCAAATAACTTGAAAACAATTAGAACAAACCTTGAGGAGTTTTACTTCCCTAAGGCAAAGAAAGACACAACTAATAACAATCTAAGAAAATCAAATCAAGTTAACACCGTCCCCGGCAACGGCGCCATTTTTGGTCGGACAAGAGTTGGTCGTCACACATCCAATCAAACACATTTATAATACTCGACAAACAACTAGTTAGCGGTAAGTCGAGGTCGATCCATGGGACGGTGTGCTTTGGGTTCAAAGTCTATCTATCTCAATTTATGCTAGTGTCACAATTGATTTGGGTTTGTAGTTGTGTTCTAGACTAATAAAAGCAATAAAGTAAAACAAGCAATAAAAGGGGGGATGTAAACAAATGATTAAAAGTGCTAGGATATCATGGGTTCACAAGGGATTCATGGGTGTTGACCATACAAACATGTTCTCAAAGTTGCAAGAAATTAATGTTGTAAAGGAACCGAGTTGGTTTATGTCTTACGGTTCTTAGAAGAGTTGGGTCCCGGAGCCGAATCGATTAGATTGTACAACACCTACAAGTCGACTTACTTTCCTCCTAATCACTTCTATGCATGGTCTAACAAGACTCGAGTTGGTTTATATCTTACAAATCAAGTTGAATAGATAAGAGATGATTGTAAATGCAAGGATTCATAGGCTTAGCATTTCATCTAACATAACATGTGCATAGGTTGACATTACAACAAGCACGAAATCTTAATCATGGAAACATATTAAATTAAGGATGATTATTTCCCATGTTTTTCTCCCTTAATTACCCACCAATCCTAGCTAAAGGACTACTCATTATCATGGGAAACATGTCATTAATGGTGTCAATCATTATAACAAGTATAAACATGATAAAAGCTTAAGGAAATAAACAATAAAGAGTAAAGAGTAAAGGAATTATACCAAACTTGAGATGATCCAAATAATAAAGCAAATAATAAAAGAAGAGAACTTGATTGATTGATGAAGGGTTGTCAATCCTTCAATAATAACCCAATAATCTTCAATTACCCAAAAGTAATAAACTTGAACAATAGTTGAGGAGAGATTAATGTGTAATTTTATGGAAAGATTTAGATTAATCTATTCTAATCTACTCCTAATCTATTCTAAGAGGATTTTCTAATGTGGAAGCCCCCTTTGATTATCATCAAAATGGGGTATTTATAGTAGTACCTCATTAGGTTAACTAAGGCTAAACTAGTAATTAACAATTCTAAGATCTAGGCAGGGAATCGCAAGTATTTCGGAAAGATGGGCATCTTTGCTGAGGACGCCACGATCCGCTCGTCCAGAAAGTAGGACGCTGGGATTGCAACATGGAGGGACGAGCGGCTGAAAGCTTGGGACGCTCGGATTGCAGGCTTCTTGGACGAGCGTCTTAGGCTCTTGGACGCTCGGATTCCTCTTCAGAATCCTTCCCTTAGCAAACTTCTTATTCTTGCAATGTTGGTCTTTAGTTCTTCCCCTTCCGTTCAACCAAGATCGTCAATGTCCTTCCGAATAGGCTCAAGAGACGGGAATTTTCGGCCTAATTGTCTCCTTTCCTACAAATCAAACACAGAGCAATAGGAAAGCAAAATAGGAAGCATTTGACGGGCAAAATGGCTATGAGACGCTATAATAATATGTAAAATAGGTTCAAGTAGGGGACTAAATGTGCGCAAATAATGTTCACATCAATTAGCATGAGTGATTTAAAGCGAAAATGCGCAAGATAAATCAAAAACGAGACTCCATACAAGATATGGAAAGTATTAGTCTCTAAAATGGTAACATATCTTAATAGATAACTCTAGGATAACATGTGCCTAATGTTCTTTTGCATTAAAAAGAACAAAATTGTTTGTAGCTCTTAAAGCTATCTTCTTGGAAAATAGGTGTATATCTAAAAAGATAGAGTGGGAGAAAATCGCTACAAACTTGTTTTGTAGAATAATGACACGAGAAGATGTTCAAAAAGTCATTTACATGTTATAAATAGAGTTGCTTTTAGAAAGTAATAGAACTATTATCATTTGAGTAAATTGTTGCTAGTGAACCAAATCGGAATTTGTTGCAAAGAAGTCTTGGTTTTACAATCCGTGATAGATTCTATACGCAAAGCTAAGAATAATTACTTTAAGATATTGGTCTCTTTGAAGTAAAGCCTTCAAGTAAAGAATAGTATAGATGAACATGGTGATGTTAACCTTATCAAATCATGTTAGTAATTGTCGCATTTCATGGCAAGTGATGTTAAATCGCTTTCTAAATAGGTATTTAGAAGAGGATGTGTGTGTGACACTGATCTTAGGTTTAAGTCTGTGAATTCTAACATGCTAAGTAATCTTAGGGGATCCATATGTGGTTTTAAGCAAAGCATTAAGAGATTGTAAAAATCATTTTTCCCGTTCACGTGATAATATAAAATGGTTGCATTTGAATTTTTCAAAAGAACCATAATCATACATGAAGTTTAGTGGGAGCTTATTTTGAGTTCATATGATAATAGAGAATGGTTTCACTCGATTTATCGAAAAACCATGTTTATACATGAAGTTGAGTGGGAGCAAAAATTGCCTTCACATATTTTTCATTGGGAATGATTACCGATTCTTACTTCCGTAATTGATCGGAGCCATTTGGTGTTCACAATTAAGCATATGTGGTCGTTGGTCAATGGTCGATACAAAACACAATTTATACTTCACAAACAACTCTACAATTAGTAAAGAGGTAAGTAAAGGTCGGATCCCAAGGGACGGGTATTGAAATGAAGATTCTATTGTAACTAGTGGTGTCTAGGGGTGTCACAAATTGGGTTGATGTAGAAGGTTACTAAACTAAAATAGCAATGAAAATAAACTAACAAGGTAAATGAAATTAGGGTGTAAACAATTGATTAAAAGCACTAGGGTGTCATGGGTTCATAGGGGAATCATGGGATATGATCATACAAACATGTTCTCAAATTATAAGCAAGCAATTATTGTTGTGATGGATTGAGTTGGGTTATATCTTACAATCCTAGGAAAGTTTGGGTCCCGGAGCCGAATCTCTTGGATTGTACAACACCTACAAGTCGACTTAATCTTCCCTACTTAACACATGCATGGTCTAACAAGACTCGAGTTGGGTTATGTCTTACAAGTCAAGTTGAAAGGATAGAAGATGATAGTAAATGCAAGGATTCATAGGCTTAGCATTTCATCAAATATAACATGTGCATGTATTAAGATCAAAACAAGCAAGCAAATAAGATATGAAAGCATATTAATTTAAGCATGAATCATTCCCCATGTTGGTTTCCCCTAATCACCCATTAAACCCTAGCTAAGAGACTACTCACTCATTATCATATTGATCATGCTAGAAAGGTTGTCAATCATACTAACATAATGAAACATGATGAATAAATGAAAGTAATTAGCAATAATTAAAAAGGGATTAAGAGATTATACCTACTAATGATTCCAATAACAAAGCAAGAATAATAGAAGTACTTGAATCCTAGATGGAGAGGTTGTCAATCTCCCAATAATAACCCAAATAATCTTCAATTACCCAAAATAAAGTAAGAACTAGAGAGAGATTAAAGAACTAAAACTTGGATTAAAACTTGATTAATATTTGATTACAATATTGAAGAGAGATTTGATTGATATTAACTACACTAATTATTGATAAGAAGAACATGCTCCTCTAATTAGACTAATGGGGTATTTATAGTGAAAATTAGGGAGGATGCATTAGGGTTAACTAAGGGCTAAACTAGTAATTACACTTTTTAAGTTGAGCAAGGAGCCTCCGGGATTGTCCGAGAGAAGGGCTTCTTCATTTCGTAGCTTGAAGAACGAAACTGTGCTGTGCTGTGATCCGTGCGGCTGGGAGTCGGGACGGCCGGATCTGGGATGGACGATCCGAGCGGATCAAGGAACAAGACGCTCGGACTGGGCATGGGGAATCCGAGCGGATTCTGGTGAGGACGCTCGGATCGGCAAGGACGGACGGATTCTCTACAATCCGTTCGGATTGTAGTTCAAAGAACTTTCCTTCTTCTTTTTCTTCCCTTTTCTTCATGAATTCCTTGGGGATTTCCTTGGGGACTCAAGGATCCTTTTCTCAACAATGCTCTTCTACTATGCTATGTACAAAGGCCTTCTAGTCTTGTCTCTCCTTGATGCTTGGTCATTGAATATGATCAATTTAGCCTTGTTTTGCCATGAAAATGCAAGATTCTTACTCATTTCCTACCAAGGGATCAAAATCTCAAAGAATATGCAAAACAAAGAACTAAAGATAAGAAATGACCCAAATAGGCACTAAAAAGCATGGAAACAATGGTAATTCGGGGGCTAAATATGCGCCAATTATGGTCGCATCAAATATCCCCAAACCGAACCTTTGCTCGTCCCGAGTAAAGAGGTGACAAAGACTAGGACCAATACTAACCTAACCTAATAATAATAGCCGATATGAGACAATTAGCGGGTCTCACTCCGCCCCTTCAACTCACAACAAGACAACCATGAGGTAGGATGCCTTCTTGCAAGGCAAGGTGGGTCTTGCCAAAATGGCGACACATCCAAACATTAAGCACACAAAAACACATAATGGATGCATCTACAAAAAGAATAGCCACTTTCCTCATCTAAGTGGCGGAAATTATCTACAAGGGAAGCAATTCAAGGGTACACAATCCTTCATAGATGCAATTTGTTCAAACTACTAAGCCTAGAAGGATACCAATAAATCACCTCCAAAAGGTGTCAAGCTAGGGTACCTTTGTCCTCAATCGTTAAATTCTTTTGTCAAGAGTAGACTCCCTATGGTGTTAGAAACACTGGAGGATCGCGGAATTCCCCCTCTTGCCTAAACAAGAAGAAGGGTCGTCCCCTCTCTACCATGCACAAAAATGGATATGATGGATAAAGGGATCAATAAAATTCGAGTTTCATTTGGGAGTTTGCTTTTGTTTTTGTTTTTCCCCCCAATTTCTTGTGGCATTTGACTTTTTGAGAACACTTTCTTTGCCATTCTTTTTGATTTTTGGCATTTCAATACTTGACAACTTTTTGCATTTCTTTTTGAACATTTTCAAAGTCACCCCAATTAGTAACGAGGGTGCCTTGTATTTGAAGTTTTAGGAGTTCTATTTTTGCTCCTCTTTTCATTTGATGCATTTTTGCAAACTTTCTTTCACTTTTCATTTCATTGAACTCAAATTGACTTTCTTTTTGTTTTTGTGCCCATTCCCTTCGATGACAAAAATGTGGTAGAATATGGATGAATTGGTAGAAGTATGCATGGTTTCAAGGGTCACCTTGGAATAAACGGTAGCCAAGGAGTTATCACACCACAAGGTACTCTTGACTAGGCTTTAAACCATGGGTCAAAGGATACTAGCATGACACATCCTAGGGTGTTTTACAAGTATTCTAACAAGCAAAGTCTTAAGAAGAAAAAGCATCTACTAGGGCCTATATATACTTGTCAAGCTTCCCAAGTAGACGGTTTCGCAAAATTTTTCTAACATGCAACTACATGCCATGATGCAACTAGCATATATACACATCCTAATGCATATGATTCTACCAACTAATATGCCAAATAAACTAGATGCAATCCTAAGTTCACATTGTTATACCGCATCAATCAAAATAAAGCCACATAGTCATTAACATAAAGAGGAAAAAGGAGATTGGAAAGATCATACCATGCGGTCTTCAATATCCTCATGTCTCGGATGTGGCATAGTCAATCAAAGTGAACAAGGATGAACAAACACAATATATACAAGACAATATATACAAGTCTACACTACAAAGGAAATGAACTTGTTTTTGGTTTTTCAATTTTTCGAATTTTTATGATTTTTGAAATTTTTCAATTTTTATGGTTTTTGAATAAAAGTTAAGTGTTAGAATTCCCATCCCCACACTAATATGGGCATTGTCCTCAATGGCCAAAATGATGGAAATTATGCAAAGAATGATGCATGATTTCTATACTAAATGCAATTCTACACTAAGCTATGCTACATGATGCATGGTTTTTGTTATGACGGAGAGGATAATTTAAATTACCTCCTGTTGCGTATGCATTAACTTCCCCAAACCAAGTAAGACACTATTGCTAATGTCAAAGCATGGGGGAGTTCATGCACATGCTATGCTATGCATGAAACTAGATTGTCATTTTGGATTTTACAAAGGTGGGAACAATAAAGAACACCTCAAAGGAACCGAGGTGTGAGTCCTTTGATGTTGCTAGGACTAAATCAACAATGATCAAAATGAAATAGAATACAAAGAGATATAGACAAACCGTGGGAGAGTAGGAGTCTCCAAGGCTAGTCTTCCATCATGCTACTATCATCACCACTTCCCTCATGAGAAGTGGTCACATTGCCACTTTCCTTGGCACTTTCTTCTTTGCTTTCTTCACCATCATCTTCCTCATCTCCACTTGCTTCTTCCTCAATATTATCATCAATCTCCTCATCATTTCCAACAACCTCATTGTCTTCCACCACGTCCCTAGATGCACCCGGAAACAAGGCTTCTCTATCCGCCCAACTAGGCAAAGGACAAGATGGATCAAGGAGTCCTTGCCTAGCTAGATGTAGGAGGGGAGGATATTGAGCCAAATAATCATTCTTCCGATCTTCATAAGCTTGCTTGTGCATGGCTTGCATTAGAAGAGTGACATAGTCTTTCCCAATTTCAACTCCTTGTGGTTTGAACTCTTCATAATCATAGGGGTAAGGTGGTATAACAATGGAAGAGGAGGGAGTTTCATGATCACCCTTTTGTTGTTGAATGATGTACTCGGCTTCTTCGGATAGGGGAAGCAAATAGTTGGTCCGGTGGACACTAAGACGGCAAATCTTTGCGGGTAAAGTGAATGATCGAGCCTCACTTGTAAGCCACCCATACTTGGTATCAAGGGAATTGTGAACAACCCACTTAAACTTGTTAATCAAGGTGGACATATCAATAAGATGGCCACCATCCTTAGCCTTGTACTTGCTATCCTCATTGAAATTAGGATCAAAGTGCTTGGCTAGGACCGTGTCAAGGCCGCCATTAACAATTACGGTTTGACCCTTCTTCCCACTATCTATATGGAGCCATCTATCAACCAATAGCCTCAAAGAATTGTAAGGCTTGGTGTGAATTCTTCCAATATTCAAAGTTGATTCAAGGAGAATAAAATCGAGTCCCGTGAAATGATTGGTGTCTTTCCTAGCAATTATGGTATTTCCCACAACTTTGTGCCATATTCTTATGCCCGGATGATGGACCAAAAGAGCACGACAAGCTTTAAAATCTTCAAATTTCTTCCCGGAGATTGCCTCCCAAAGAGGCTCGGGATCATACTTCCCATATTGCTTATAAAATTTATGTTCATCGCTAAGACCCAAAATTTCACCCAATTCCGGAAAGGTAATGCGTCTACTAGTGTTAGCTAGTGTTAGCTAGACGAAACTCAATATTTTCCCTATTCTCAACTTTTGTCACTTTTAAAGAACTTAAGAATTCCAAGACAAGGGAGGGGTATGTTACTTCCTTCATATCAAACAATTTCTTTAAACCCATGGCATTGAAAAAGACTCTTGTTTGTTCAAGAACACCCAACTTCTCTAAAGTATCTTGGCATATGAATTTGGTGGATTGAATTTGTCTCATAGCAAACTTGACAAATGTATTTCTATGGGAATCGGAAATGAATGTTACCTCCGGATAATGCAAGAGTTGATTAATTACCGGAGTAGAGGGTGATGCTTCCATAGAAATTTGTTGAGGTGGTTGCACTTCCAAGCTTGGTGTTGATACCACCATTGCCAAAGCTTTCTTCATTTGTAGAGCTTTTTGCCTTTGAGAGAGAGTTGTAGTCTTTGGTGCCTTTGTTGCCTTTGCCTTTGCTTTTGTTGCTCCCTTTGTTCTTGCCATTTGATGAGCTAACCAAGAAAAAGATCAAAAATCTTCAATTTGTAGAATGCCCAAATCGATTTTGAAAGTGAAAGGCTTTGCCTTTATGAGAACAAAAATCAATTCAAAGGTGAAGATTTTGTTCTTGGTTTTGATTGTTAATGAAGATGGAGTGATTGATTTGTTATTTGAAAGATGGTTTGATTTGATTTTGGTGAGTTTTGTTGAGGGTTTTTGTTTTTGAGATGGAGAGGATGAGGGTTTTGATGTTATGGGTAGTGTTTATGAGTGAATGAAGGAATGAATGAAGGTGGGGTGGGTATTTAAAGAACTCGACAATATTAGGACGCAGGGACAATCCGTGCGGATTAGGCGCAATCCGCTCGGATTCTTCAGCTTCAAATTTTCAAAAATCCCGCCTAGAGACGGGCGGATTCTGGGGAATCCGCTCGGATTCTTTTTGGATGAGACGGGCGGATTTCGCGCAGGACGGATGGATTCTTGTCCAGAGATTTTTCTTTGTTTTTCTTCAGCTGCAAGACGGGCGGATTGTTCACAAGACGGATGGATTCTGAGAGACGGGCGTCTTTCCAGAAATCCGCTCGGATTCTTCAACATCAAGAATTTTGCAGTTTTCAGCTCAGGCCCAAGACGGGCGTCTTCTCGCAGGACGCTCGGATCCTCTGCGACGGGCGGATTCTCGTGAATCCGCTCGGATTGGTCCTTGTGTACACGGATTCAGTTCCATCCGTGCACCAACGCATTCCCTTATCATTCTTTCTTTCTTTCTTTCAAATCTTGTGTTCTTCATTGTGGGGGCACTACTAAGGCATGAATAGCCTAGGTAATTCCCATCCCCACACTAAGGTAAAGCACTACACATCAATTAAAATCATTAGTCCCTCCCTCACTTCTCTCTTTTCATGACAATTATTTTGATCCAAGTAAAAATAAATCCAAAAATGACAAAGAATGCAATACAAAAATTAAATGTAAGTTAGGGAGTTAGAAATATTTACAAGTGGTGGTTTAGGGAGGACTCCACCAAACTCTCATTCTTGATGAGATGTCAAGGAGGCATGTTCAAGGTGTTGTTGATGTTGCTCAACACCTTGAAGAAGTAATCAAAAGCTTGTTCATTGTTATGGTAGAGATCCTCAATAGACCGTGGTTCTTGTTGTTGATCATGATCGATGGCATGCCCAATGTAGGGATTAAAGATCCCTTCAAATTCGTCGTCCCAAAGACCACAAACTTCATTGAGTTGATCATTGAAAATCTCTTGCTTGGATGGAGACAACTCTCCCAATTTCTTCTCTTGGCCAATGAGGCCATCTTCTTCTTCCTTGGTTGATTTTGATGAGCTTTGCAAGCTCTCCTTGTCATAATTCACTTGCTCTTTGAATGGAGCATCTTCAACTTTCTTCCTCCATTGGAGTTCCGATTTCTTCTTCTCATCTTTCCGGCTATAATGATCAATCATGAAACATGGCTCATGCAAACGAGGAGCTCTCATGGTCTTGTCAAGATTAAAAGTTATGATTTCATCTCCCACTTCTAGAGTGAGCTCTCCATGTTTCACATCAATCACCGCACCCGCGGTGTGTAGGAAAGGTCTTCCTAAGATGATTGGAATGTTGGAATCTTCCTCCATATCAACAATGACAAAGTCCACCGGGATGAAAAACTTCCCAATTCGCACGGGGACATCTTCCCATATCCCTAGCGGTGTCTTCGTCGATCTATCGGCCATTTGAAGAGTGATATTGGTACATTTAAGCTCTCCCATTCCTAACCTTTTACTTACCGAGTACGGCATGACACTCACACTAGCCCCTAGATCACATAAGGCTTTGTTGATCGTTGTGTCGCCAATGGTACACGGTATTGAGAAGCTTCCGGATCCTTTAACTTTGGAGGTGAACTTCCTTGAAGTATTGCACTACTCACCTTAGTGAAGGCGATAGTCTCAAGTTTCCGGATTGACTTCTTCTTTGTGAGGATATCTTTCATGTACTTTGCATAGGCCGGAACGTGATTGATTAATTCCGTGAAAGGAATTGAGACTTCTAAGTTCTTCACAATTTCCATGAACTTTCCAAGTTGATCATCAAATTTAGGCTTGGCTTGTCGACTTGGAAAAGGAAGTCTAATCACAATGGGTTCCTTTTCTTTGGCTTTGTCTTCATTTTTCTTTGAGCTTTCTTCTTTTGATGATTCCCCTTCTTTGGGACCTTGCACCACAACTTCATTCTCACTAGCTCTCACAACTTCATCCTCAACTTGCTCCTTCGGTGCTTCATACCTTGTACCACTTCTCAAGTGAATGGCACTAACCGTTTCATGTCTAGGGGGATTACCTTGAGGTGGTAATTGCCCCTTTTGTCTTTGTGAGCTCGAAGATGCTAGTTGGGTCAATTGCGTTTCCAACATCTTGGTGTGAGCTAGAATGTTGTTGATGGTGGTGTCTTTTGCTTGGCTATCTTTTTGCATTTGGGTGAAAAATTCTTGTTGATTCTTTTGCATTTGAAGGACCGCTTTTTGGACATCAAAACTTTGGTCATTGTGGTGATTGTATGGATTTTGATTTTGGTAACCTTGGTTTTGATTGAAAAAGGGTCTTTGATTTTGATTTCTCATGGGTGGTGGAGTGTATGTTGTTTGAGGGTTTTGGACATTTTGGCTTTTGTATGAGAGATTTGGATGGAACTTGGTGTTTTCATTGTAAAAATTTGAATAAGGGGTACCACTTTTGTAGGCTTGGAAAGCATTGACTTGTTCGGTTGTTCCCCTACATTCGCTTGAGTCATGACCCAAGGTTCCACAATTCTTACATATCCCGCTTGGGATTGATGAGGATGCCGTCATGGCATTGACATGATGCTTTGATGATTTTGAGCTTTCCTCAAGTCTAGCCATAGCTTGTTCAAACTTCAAGTTGATTGTGTCAATGTGAGCACTAAGTTGAGCACCCAATTGAGTAACGGTATCCACTTCATACTTTCCTCCTCTAGTAGCCTTGCGAGGCCTACTATATTGCGAATTATGGACCGCCATTTCCTCAATCTTGTTCCATGTTTGATTGTCATCAACTTCGGTGAACATTCCATTTGATCCCATATTGAGAATGTTCCTTGAATCTTCATATAAACCATTCCAAAATTGTTGCACTAAAAACCATTCGCTAAGTCCATGGTGAGGACATGAGCGACAAATACCTTTGAACCGCTCCCAAGCTTCATACAAAGATTCTTCATCCCTTTGCTTAAAACCCGTAATTTGAGCTCTTAGCATATTGGTCTTTTCCGGTGGGTAGAAGTTTTTGTAGAAAGCTAGAGCTAGCTTCTTCCAAGAATCTATTCCAAGGGTGGCCTTATCAAGGCCCTTCAACCATTGCTTTGCGGTGCCGATTAACGAAAAAGGAAATAAGACCCATCTTATTTGGTCTTGAGTCACGCCCGTTTGAGAGATAGCTTCACAATAATCACAAAATGTTTCCATATGAGAATGAGGGTCCTCACTAGGCATTCCCCCGAATTGGCTCCTCTCAACTAGTTGAATGAAGGCGGACTTGGCAATAAAGTTTCCGGTAAGATGTTGTGGGGTAGGAGTACCATTTGGTAGATCCTCCTCGGTGGGTATAGAGTGTGACGAGAATTTAGGCATTGTAGGTGGATTTTGTGTGGTATTGTTTAATGGGTTTTCTTCTCCTTCTATTGCGAAAGGATTGACAAACTCACTAGTGGGTTGAACAACTTCACCAACACCTCCCAAATTCCTCCTAACAAGTCTCCTATTATTCGTCAAGGTTCTTTCGATTTCACGGTCAAAAGGTAACAAATCTCTTTGTAACCTTCTAGACATGCAAAATATCAAACAACTCAAAAACAATTAGAACAAACCTTGAGGAGTTTTACTTCCCCAAGGTGAGAAAGACACAACTAAAAACAATAAAAGAAATCTTAAATCAATTAAACACCGTCCCCGGCGACGGCGCCATTTTTGATCGGAGCCATTTGGTGTTCACAATTAAGCATATGTGGTCGTTGGTCAATGGTCGATACAAAACACAATTTATACTTCACAAACAACTCTACAATTAGTAAAGAGGTAAGTAAAGGTCGGATCCCAAGGGACGGGTATTGAAATGAAGATTCTATTGTAACTAGTGGTGTCTAGGGGTGTCACAAATTGGGTTGATGTAGAAGGTTACTAAACTAAAATAGCAATGAAAATAAACTAACAAGGTAAATGAAATTAGGGTGTAAACAATTGATTAAAAGCACTAGGGTGTCATGGGTTCATAGGGGAATCATGGGATATGATCATACAAACATGTTCTCAAATTATAAGCAAGCAATTATTGTTGTGATGGATTGAGTTGGGTTATATCTTACAATCCTAGGAAAGTTTGGGTCCCGGAGCCGAATCTCTTGGATTGTACAACACCTACAAGTCGACTTAATCTTCCCTACTTAACACATGCATGGTCTAACAAGACTCGAGTTGGGTTATGTCTTACAAGTCAAGTTGAAAGGATAGAAGATGATAGTAAATGCAAGGATTCATAGGCTTAGCATTTCATCAAATATAACATGTGCATGTATTAAGATCAAAACAAGCAAGCAAATAAGATATGAAAGCATATTAATTTAAGCATGAATCATTCCCCATGTTGGTTTCCCCTAATCACCCATTAAACCCTAGCTAAGAGACTACTCACTCATTATCATATTGATCATGCTAGAAAGGTTGTCAATCATACTAACATAATGAAACATGATGAATAAATGAAAGTAATTAGCAATAATTAAAAAGGGATTAAGAGATTATACCTACTAATGATTCCAATAACAAAGCAAGAATAATAGAAGTACTTGAATCCTAGATGGAGAGGTTGTCAATCTCCCAATAATAACCCAAATAATCTTCAATTACCCAAAATAAAGTAAGAACTAGAGAGAGATTAAAGAACTAAAACTTGGATTAAAACTTGATTAATATTTGATTACAATATTGAAGAGAGATTTGATTGATATTAACTACACTAATTATTGATAAGAAGAACATGCTCCTCTAATTAGACTAATGGGGTATTTATAGTGAAAATTAGGGAGGATGCATTAGGGTTAACTAAGGGCTAAACTAGTAATTACACTTTTTAAGTTGAGCAAGGAGCCTCCGGGATTGTCCGAGAGAAGGGCTTCTTCATTTCGTAGCTTGAAGAACGAAATCTGTCTTTGTTGTCTTTGTGATCCGTGCGGGCCGGGAGTCGGGACGGCCGGATCTGGGATGGACGATCCGAGCGGATCAAGGAACAAGACGCTCGGATTGGGCATGGGGAATCCGAGCGGATTCCTGGTGAGGACGCTCGGATTGGCAAGGACGGACGGATTCTCTACAATCCGTTCGGATTGTAGTTCAAAGAACTTTCCTTCTTCTTTTTCTTCCCTTTTCTTCATGAATTCCTTGGGGATTTCCTTGGGGACTCAAGGATCCTTTTCTCAACAATGCTCTTCTACTATGCTATGTACAAAGGCCTTCTAGTCTTGTCTCTCCTTGATGCTTGGTCATTGAATATGATCAATTTAGCCTTGTTTTGCCATGAAAATGCAAGATTCTTACTCCTTTCCTACCAAGGGATCAAAATCTCAAAGAATATGCAAAACAAAGAACTAAAGATAAGAAATGACCCAAATAGGCACTAAAAAGCATGGAAACAATGGTAATTCGGGGGCTAAATATGCGCCAATTATGGTCGCATCAAATATCCCCAAACCGAACCTTTGCTCGTCCCGAGTAAAGAGGTGACAAAGACTAGGACCAATACTAACCTAACCTAATAATAATAGCCGATATGAGACAATTAGCGGGTCTCACTCCGCCCCTTCAACTCACAACAAGACAACCATGAGGTAGGATGCCTTCTTGCAAGGCAAGGTGGGTCTTGCCAAAATGGCGACACATCCAAACATTAAGCACACAAAAACACATAATGGATGCATCCAAACATTAGTTATTGGGTTGTGTAGATGCTTTGGGTTGTGTGCTCGGGTTGCTCAAGTAACAACAACAACAACAACAACAACAACAACAACAACAACAACAACAACAACAACAATAATAACAACAATAATAACAACAACAATAATAACAATAATAATATTAACAATAATAATAATAACAATAATAATAATAATAACAATAATAATAATAATAATAATAATAATAATAATAATAATAACAATAATAATAATAATAATAATAATAATAACAATAATAATAATAATAATAATAATAATGATAATAATAATAATAATAATAATAATAATAATAATAATAATAATAATAATAATGATAATAATAATGATAATGATAATTATAATAATATGTGTAATTGTATAATAATAATAATAATTTCCTAATTAGAAAATACATGTCCTTAACCTAGCCTATAAATACAAGTTAATGGTCTCTAACCTAGCTTATATATTCATCTTATATATTCATAATAAATCTGAAGAATTCACAAACGGGAGAGAATTGAGATCGACATTCGATATTCACAAGACTAACATCGCTAATTAACTCGAGGTAATTCCGTCTCATGTATACACCTTTGCTTTGTTATAACTCGTAAACTAGACCACCGTTTGACGAACTAAAACCGTCACCATGACCGTGGATCACCAGGGTTTGACCAGGACCCGTCGTTGACCTTCGTTGACCACCAGGGACCACGGGAACAGGGGGGTTTCAGGCGGGTTTGAAGGTGGTTATCGCATACATTAAACACGGATTGACCCCTTTATTATGACTCGACTTGACTCGGGTCTGGTATGGTTGTACTCGTGGTGGTTGGGTGACCCTGGTGGTGGCGTGTGGTGGCTAAAGGCGCCACCTTTATGACCTTTTTGGCCGGAATTGCGAAAGAGGGGGTTCGACCCTAGTTGGACCATTATTCGGGTTCGCCCTGGCCTGGGTATGGTGGGGTTGGGTTCTGGTGTTTTGTTCGACCAGGGTGGAGGTGTCAGGGAGGTTGTGGTGGTTGTACGTGGTGGTTAATGACGGTGGCGGTCGGAATAGCGAGAAACAGGGGAGGATGTCTGTTGTGTCGCTGCTGCTTTTGAGTCGTGTTTGGAGGAGGTTGATGGGGTTGGTCTGGGCTTCTGGTGTCCATCGTGGCTGGATATGGGGAGGTTGAGGTCCACGGTGGTGCATGGGGGTAGGGGTGGAGGCTGTCGTGGAGTAGTGTGGGGTTTGGGTTGTGTTTAAGGGTGACGGGTTTTCGGTATTAGTAGTGTCGTAGTTGTTATTGCTAGGGCGTGATATTGTGGCGGCTGGAGGCAGTTGTAGATGGTGGTTAAGGGCTGGTTGGGTGCTTTGTGGTGCAGGCTAGAGGTGGTGGGTTTTGGTGGTGTCGTTGGTGGGCTGTGGTGTTGGGAAAAGACGGGTGAAGGAATGGGTTTTTTTTTTATTAGGTAAGAAAACTAGGTTGATCCTCTAGGATAAGACCAACCTATCTCATCCGTTCGAATGAGGGAGGTAAGTTGAAGCCACCGGCTATCAAACCACCTCGAAAGAGTTGGACCTGAATGTCCAATAGAAGCCATGAAGTCAGCAACCTTGTTGGCTTCACGAAAGCAATGTTTAATTATCACTTCATCGAAAAAATGAAGGTCTAATTTCACATCCTTGATAATACTAGAAATTTCCCAAGGAATCTGCCAAGTACCTCGAATCGAGTTAATAACACATAAATTATCACCCTCCATAATTAACTTTGAGATTCCTAAGTATTTAGCTGCTAAAATGCCTTCTTTTAAAGCGAGAGCTTCCGCAACAAGGATACTATTGGATACGCACTTTTTTTGCTCCCAACAAAACGACTTTACCATTATGATCTCTTATAGAATAACCTAAAGCAGCTTTATTACCTTCTATTCTCGATCCGTCAAAATTTAGCTTTAGGAAACCGTTTCCAGGTTTTTCCCACCAAATTTCTTCTTTACTAGAGTTTTTTCTAGCTGACTCTTCTATCTCGGGATTGTTGAGATCCTTAAATCTAGTCACATTCCAAGTCTTAGTGCTATTATTACATAAAGTAATAAGTTTGCTGATACTTAAATTAACATTATTAAAGATAATATCATTTCTATGAAACTATGCATTCCACCAAATAAAAATAATCTTAATGAAATCATCTTTTGGAATTAAATCTTTGAGATGATTAAGTTTCGTTAGAAAACTTTGACTTGTAATATTATCATAATTTGACAAAAACTCGTTGAAACTAATAATGTTCATGTCTTGGATGACAGACCCAATCAAGGGACATTCGTAAAAGAAATGATCTTTGTTTTCAATAGGATTGTTGCACAGAACACAATGAGGTGGGACATCAATATGACTCTTGAGAAGTCTACTTTTCATCGGAAGGCTGTCAACACAGGCTTTCCAAAGAAAAAAATTCAATTTTGGAGGAATATTCAATTTCCAAATCCACAGAAATTCACATTTGTCAAGAGTTTGATCGAACAAACCTTGCGCTAACCAAGTTGCTGTTTTGGTAGAGAAATTTTCATCTACGGACAACCCCCAAATGAAGGTATCTGAAATATCATTAAGTGGCAGTGGAATGTTAGTAATCTGATTAACAATGTCCTTATTCACTAAACTGGATAATTTACAAACATCCCATTGTTTGTCTGAGGTTATGAAATCTTTAACCAAAGATTAGGATCACGGTTACTATCATCATCAACCATACTGCTTGTAAGTGGGTGTGAAAAAACCCAATTATCAGACCAAAACTTAATGTTACTACCATTACCTACCTGCCATCTTAGTCCTTTTCTAAAGAGATTTCGAAGACTCATAAGCTTACGACATTGCTAAGAAGATACTGAGTTTGGCTTATGGTCAAAAAGTGAACAATTTCTCAAGTATTTTTTAGTTATCACTTTAACCCATATATTTTCCTTATCCATAACAATTTTCCATAAGAGTTTCATTTGGAGAGCTTTGTTAGCTGCTTCAGACGTTTTTATTCCTAGTCCACCCAAAGATTTCGGTAAACAAACTTTTTGCCAACCAATCAAATTAGGGGATCGTTGAGAAGGATTCTTGTTCCAGAGAAAATCTTTATTAATGTTATCCAATCTTTTATGGATTGACGAGGGAAGAAGGAAGCTTTGCATTTGAAAAGTTCCTTTTGAGGCTAAATTTGCATTGATCAGAACTAGTCTACCTGCTTGTGATAAAGAATTCGCTTTCCATTTTGATAATTGATTCTGAGAAGAATGAATAATACTGTCGAAAGTATTTTTAGTAACTCTACTATCAATGATAGGACATCCTAAGTACTTACCTAGGTGAGCTTCCTCGTTCATACGGAGACTACCTCTAAAGGATTCTCGAAGAGGCCGGTCAATATTTCTAGTGCATTAAAAGGTGGATTTGTCAAAATTGATAAATTGTCCTGATATCGTGCAGAATTTGTCTAAAATAGACTTAATGGTTCTACAACTCTGATTAGAGGCTTTAGCGAAAATGATAGTATCATCCGCAAAAGTGAGAAAAGGGATTTTCTCCACCCCAGATCCAATTCTAATACCAATATCACTAGAACTAAGATCACTATTTTTTTGTAGAGACCTTGCTAGAATCTCGGCGCACATAATGAATATATACGGTGAGAGTGGGTCTCCCTGTCTAATGCCTCGAGTGTGTGTTGAACTCGGTTTTAGCTGTGTTTAATGGGTGTGTATAATTGGGTGTTTCACGTGATTAACATGGGTTTTGGGTAATTGGTTGGTTTTATTTTTAAGATGGATTAACTCGGGTTTTATGGAGTAATCGGGTTTTGACTTTTCAGGCGGGTTTTAACCAATGTTTAAGACGGGTTTAATAATTAAAAGTTTACATAAGGAATATAATTAAAATAGTTAATTTATAATTAATGTAATTAATTATATTTGATAAGTTAGTAATTATAATTATCGGAATTGCTAGGTGACGATCTTGTGAAGAAATATTGTTTGATTAGCTTGGATTGCACTATTTGGAGTATTTGCTTGCTAGGTAGGATAACTACTCAACTGGCTGTTTTATTATATTGCACATGAGTATTGTGGCTGGAAGTATACTATTATATCATTGTGGTTGATTATTGTGGATTATATCCGGCTGATTATTAGTATTATTCGTTGCATTCATATAAGATGGCATTTGCATTAGTTATCAGATTTATTCTGGCAGACATTACTTATAGTAATGTATAGTGGTTATCAGATTTATTCTGACAGATGATTATAATCGTGAATTCTCGAGGCAGGCCCCAGGCTGGTTCTGCAGACCGTCTGGTGGATATTTATCAACAGTGTGTTGAGGCAGACATTACTTTATAGTAATGTAGTGTGTTTTCTCACCTTCGGGTTGAGGCTGCCCCGGCCAGGGATTGGCGGGATGAATAGTGTTGCGAGTGATGAACTCGGCTGGATGGTTCTATTACGTCATATCACGCATATTTATATTATTGTTGTCATCTACTGTTGTTAGTTATTCTACTCAACCTCATGGTTGACAGTGTATTCGTGAACACCTGTGAAGAACCATAATGGGGAGCAGATTTGACAGGTACTAAAGATTAGCTGACTTGGGAGCATTGGGACGTGAGCTCGACTTGGACCATAGTTGCTGTCTAGATCACTTAGTTGACTTATACAACTTTATTTATGTAATTTCCGCTGCGTAGTATATTATAATGTTAAGGTTTAAATTTAATCGGTTGGCAATGTAATAAAACCATTATTACAGTTAAAGTTATTAAAGTACTTGTAGATACCCGGTATCTGCTGAGACTCCAACAAAACACCCGATGATTATCGGACTACAACATGTTTTGGAATCGCGGCGTTTGATCGACAGTTTGTGTACAACTTTACGTCGGAAAACTTAAAACGATTTCGAAAATAAAACATTTCAAAACATTTCAAAAATACCTGGAGTGTTTAATGCACGGCGACGGGGTCGCAATGACACTAACTAGAGTCAAAACCGACACCGGACCAAAAACCGACTCAAAAATTCAAATCCCGACTCCAACAACCAGTCAAACCGAGTCAACCACAAAAAACCAAACATTTCAAACCGTCTACCTTAAGTTTTCCCGGATTCATGTTGGTCAAGTACCAAACATGTGACTACAAAACCTAGGATAGAACAAATCATGATTGCGTTTGTTGTGAAAGCGACAACTCACCTCAAAGAACCGCGACGTGGCTCGCGCCTCTTTGAGCAGCCCAAGTGGCCACGTCGCTCAAAACTCACACAACCACTCATTCTCCTATAAATACCCCTCAAATGCCACCCATTTAAGACTTACGCGAGTGTCCGCGCCCTCTTTTCTCCCTTAAAATTCTCGACTCGACTTCTTAAGTCACAACCCGACGCGTATTTACGACCTACCGATCGTAAACACGAGCCTTACACATTGTTTGGTACCAGCATCGTGCATTAAATCACTTGACCGACCACTTCGACCACTACACCATCACTAATACTAAAAACACTCTTTTTACTTACCAAAACGGTTTTAAACCGAGTTTTTTTCCGATCAAACGAGTTGTTACACTTACGTCGGTCACTCGCCATAACCAAACATGTAAGTATGAGGGTGTAAAAATCCTCTTTTATTATGTTTTCATTTGTTTCATGACTATAACATGCTAAAACATGCATAACATGAACCAAAACATGGAATAAACGAGCCAAAACTGATTTTTGGTCTGAGGCAGAAGCCCCTTAGGTCGTCAACTTGCCCGCGCCTAAATGGGGTGTTCAGACCAGAGATCAACCGTGTTTGTTCTCGTCATTTCTTTTTAAATCCATCTTCATATTTGTAATCGGTTTTCACCATTTCAAGTATTTTCGAACCCTTTTCATTTTATTTCACTTGTTTTAACCATAAAGCATTTTTCACCCTTGGTTCCTCATACCATGACGGTTAAATCCGTGTTTCGGTGATAATATTTGGGTAATGACATTTAAAAGGTATTTTAAAGCCTTTTATTTCATTTCTTTACATTTTCAAACAAACATATTAGTCACCAACACAAAGTCGTCCTTGGTTCTACATACCATGCCGGGATTTAACCTGGGTACGATGATGAGTATCGACTAATAACATTCAAATGGACTTAAAACACTTAGTCCATAATTATTTTCAAAACTATTCATGTCAAGTTTGTCAAATCGAACCCGACATCGAATATTGTCAAAATAATGACGATTATTCGAGTCTAGTTCTTCAAATCAACAAATGCGGTCTAAACGACCCCTTCAAATCAAACCGGGTTCAAATACCAATTTTCAACACGTTTTATAACGTTTTCCAAAAGGTCAGAACACGACACATAAACCGTGGGCTAACCCGCGCCTAAACAGGCTCTCCATTTCTCACTTTCAAAACCAGAGGGAGGCCCCTTGTATCGCCGGCTGGCTCGCGCCTCATATACCCGTCTGGTACAGGGCGTGTTCCCTTCCAGCATTAGTCTAGGACGATCCCGACTCCGGTTAACCCGGATATAGGACGGATCAGATGACTATTTCGATTATTCAAAATCATATTTGCAAAATGCCTTACTAAGACAAATGGATCATGTTATGCACCTTAAACCTAATACGGTAAATGGATGTTTAATTTCCGTCTTGCATGCAAATCAATCATTAATCCAACTCGACATCTTATACTTGATACTTGGATTAAATCAACCGACTTAGAAAGCTCTCACATGTTAAGTTTAAATTATTGGTTGCGCATTCATGCATTTAAACCGTTTTATCAATTTTTGCATTCAACCAACCAAGATCGATCAATAGAGGCCGCTAACGCGGGCGGGATTGGGTGTCTGATTAAAGGGCTTCCCAATACGTACCTTCACCTCTTACTCAGAAACTTTGGATAGTGGACAGCCTTATCCAGGGCGTACGAGAGTCATTCTAGAGATAGAATGCTAAAGAGGGACGATTTCTTTATCTTTAGTACCTATGTCAAACGCTGCTTTGTGCTTCGATTTGACCGAGGTATAAAGTGGATTTCGAACGGGTTCCAGGCATCCCACAAATGCTTGGTGGCGACTCCGAACATCTCTAATCATTTCGAGACCCTTACCGAGACGAAACCGACCGATCTAAAACGATCCGGTCGAAAGCATTTTTACGCCACCGAGCGTGGCTTTCAAAAAGACCGTTGTATGTCCACAGATCGGCTGGGCTTGCAGGTGGGCCATGTCTATAGCCATGGCCCCGTCTTCAGCTTCGTCCAACAACAACAATGATAACAACAGATATGTCACAAGTGATCAGCTAGCCAGCCTGCTTACCGCTCTCAAGGTCACCCTGGATCGCGTCGAGACCCGTATCGACGCCCTGGAGAACAAGGAAACTGGGGAACATAATACCCCACCTATGACTGAAACTGAGAAGAGGCTGAAGCTCTTGGAAGAACAGCTCCTAGCCCGGGGTAACAATATCCATCTTGAGAACAACCGAAGGTTCGAACCTATTGGGGACCAGTTACCTGACAACTTCACCCTGACCGATGTGCCTAAGTTGAAGGGAGTGGAGGACCCACTCAACCGTATCCGTGCTTTCAAGGACTACATGGCCATTAAAGGGGTCAAACAAGAACTTTTTACCCGGATCTTCCCATCCTCTTTGGAGCCGATTCCTCGCCAATGGTACTACTCCCTTGATCCGAAAAACCTTACTACTTGGGATGAGATCGCAGTTGAGTTTGCCCAACAGTATGCCGACAATGTCGAGATCCAGGCCAATACCCGTACTCTCGAAGTGCTAACCCAGAACGACAAGGAGGGGTTCACTGAGTTCCTAACCCGTTGGAGGAGGGTGAGTACTCAATTGGTCAGTAAGCCGAGTGAATCAATTTTGGTGGAAAAGTTTGTCAACAATCTCCGCCCGGTTTATGCCAACCTACTGAGGTATCAGAATATCAAGACCTTCCAAGATCTGCAGATTCTTGGGACGCGCATTGAGGACGACCTTCGAAAGGGTGTCTTAGCCAAGACTACCGGCAGAGGTTACCAGGGATCCACCTCAACCGGATCTCGCCCCTACGGCCAGACAAACAAGATTGACGAGGTTAACCTCGTCGAACTAGCTGCTAAGAAAACTGAACGCCCCCAGAGAGTGTTTACCAACATAGGATCGACCTACGCAAGTGCCCTAAAAAGGCTCATGGACCAAGGGAAGTTACAACCGATCGGACCCACCCCGGATCCGGCCGATGCCAAGAAGTCCCGGTTCTGGAACCTCAGTGCCTACTGTCAGTATCATCGAGGGAAAGGGCATGATATCGAAAATTGCTTCAAGCTCAAGCACCTCTTCAAGACATGATTGAGAAAGGAGATTTGCCTTTACCCCCACCAACTAAACCGAACAACAAAATGAATCCCCTGGGAATCCACGCCATCAATGACGATGAGCAGACCCTAGACTCCTCTCACCTCATCCTGCCAATTGACGACGAGGTGAATGCTTTGGAAAAAGACCCTTCAGACGGAGTGTTTGTGTTTAGTGCTGCCACCATGCTCACTATGTTTCAACAAGTTGAGGAGGCCATAGCCAGCCTTTCTGAGAGAATCACCCGACTCGACGACGCCTACCGTCGGCTCATTTTCAATCCACCGCCACCGCGCCCAACGGAGAATTTCCCAAGCATTCAAAACTACCCACCCCAGGATGGATTGCTCCCGCGACCATTCTGGCATAGACCTCACGAAAATCACCCTCAAAATAACCACCCCCATAATAACTACCCCCACAAAAATCACCCACACAAAAACCACCCTCACAAAAGTATCCCTCACAAGAACTACCCACCGAGGAATACCCCTCCAAGGTATCCTCGAGACTCCGAAATTAACGGCATATGGAGAGATGATGTTGAGGATGTCTATATCATCCCAGGGAAGGAGAAGCGGGAGAAAGAAATCGGGCATCTCACCCGGTCCGGACGTCCCTATCAGAATCCGAACAATCCAACGGTCGTTCCAGCAACGAATGACCAAATCTTCCCAGAGGTGGACACTCAACCAAAGACTCCTGAGAACTCAATCCTGAAACAGCTCCAGAAAGCAAAAGCCTAAATCTCAATTTGGCAACTGATCGCAACGTCTTTTGAGCATCGACATGCCTTGCTGCAGGCCTTGGGAAAATTAATCGTGCCCTCCACCTCTTCCCCAGAAGAAATAGTGGCGCACATGACGAGGGACGCCCCTGATCTGAACAACCCAGTCGTCTTCTCCGACGAGGATATCCCTCCGTTCGGAGCCAATCATAACCTGGCCCTGTATATCACCGTACAATGCCTCCAGAAAAATATACCCATGGTCCTCGTGGATGACGGTTCCGCGGTAAATGTCATTCCTCTTAAGACTGCCCACAGGCTGGGTATCAAGGAAGCTGACTTGGTCCCAACGAATCAAGGAGTATGCGCCTACGATGGCACTCGTCGCAAGGTCGCTGGGCTTATCATTTTGACCGTCGCGACCGGAGCACTGGAAAGACAAACCAGTTTTCAAGTGGTCGACATCGACGCGTCCTTCAACATGCTTCTGGGACGTCCCTGGATTCACGCCGTCAAGGCGGTCACCTCAACTCTCCACCATAAGATCAGGGTCCCCTTCAACAGGAGAACGATCACAATTCCCGCTTCCCCAATCAAAGCAGTTATGAGAAAGGGGATGGCCTCCCAAGCCATTGAGGAGGACGACAACGAAATGTGGGGTTTCCAAGCCGTAAACGCCATAACTGATGAATTGACGCCCTCTGATTGTGACCCGTTCACCAATCTCACGGTCAACCGTATTATGATGCGTCAGGGTTATTTCCCGGGATTGCCGCTCGATCCACTGAAGGACTCATTGCCTCCCTTGAAACAGGCTAAGGTCCCCAACATTCCCTTTGGGCTGGGATACGAACCCACCGACGAAGATATCCAGGAGATGAACCTCCTAGTCCGAAAACGCAAGAAACACGGGGTTATCCTCCGTCCCTATCATCTGACTCTCAACGGATACTTTGTCCCCGAGGGAGAGTCCGAGCTCTACCATGGCTTTCCGGAGCCAATCTATGACTCTGTGGTGAAGGCTAGGTACCCGGGAGTGGAAGTCTTCCAGGACTGCTGCTTTATCCCCGACAACATCGAAGCTGCATCAACCGAGTCCAAACCGTCACCATACCTTGACGGACAAGCTGTCACACTCCTCTTTGGGGAAGATAACGTCAAACACCTCGACTATGAGGAAATCATCAACATCGCCCTGAAGGACAATCAATTTGACCCAACCGCCTTGATCTCTAATACTGACCCGGAGAAGGCTACCCAAGGCTGGAGGAAGACCGTCAAGTGGACCGATCGCCAAGGCCGCATTCTCAAGATAACAACTGGAGAAGGCCCTATGTTCAAGGAGGGAAGTGAAGAAGGATCTGAGTCTGAGTCTGAGTCGGAGTCAGAGTCTGTCGTAGCTCCTAACGCTCCTGATGTCCCAGTCAAGGTCCTCTTCCCACTGTTTTATCACAAAGTCGTGGCTGATTCAGAGGCTACTAGGGTCACCCCCACTCCCATGAAAGGTGACAACCTGGAGCCTGTTCCAGGGGCAACTTCCTCTGTTGTGTCGCCTCTGACTCACCACGAGATGTCCGTCCTTTCCGAGCTTTTCGCTCGTGTCAACTTAATGAACGCTAAGTTTGCTTATGACGCGTCTCAATTTAACTACAATGCAATTCTGAATGACTATGAGGAATTTGACTTGAGTGACTACCCACCTCACTTAGCCAAAGAACTTGAAAAACGGGAAACCAGAACCCCCATCATTGAGGAGACCGAACCTATTAACGTGGGAACCGAAAATACACCTCAATAACTTAGGATAGGGACAACCCTGGACCCCTCGGAAAAACAACAGTTCATTGACCTCCTCCACGAATACAAGGACGTGTTCGCCTGGTCTTACAGAGATATGCCTGGGATTAACAGAGAAATTGCAGAGCACCGGATACCCATTAAACCCGGGGCTAAACCTGTGAAGCAGAAGCTACGCCGGATGCGTCCTGAGTGGGCCCTAAAAATCAAGGAAGAGGTGGATAAACAGTTCAAGGCTGGTTTCATCAAAGTGTTTGAATACTCGGATTGGGTGGCCAACATTGTGCCCGTACCAAAAAAAGATGGAAGAATTCGGGTTTGCGTCGACTTCAGGGATCTGAATAAGGCGAGTCCAAAGGACGACTTCCCTCTGCCACATGTTGACATTCTGGTGGACAACACTGCCGAGCATTCTCTCCTATCATTCATGGAAGGGTATGCTGGGTACAACCAGATTAAAATGGCTGAGGAAGACATGCACAAGACTGAGTTCACTACACAGTGGGGTACATATTACTACACGGTCATGCCTTTCGGCCTCATCAACGCCGGAGCAACCTATCAAAGAACCGCTGCCACTCTCCTACATGATATGATGCACAAGTAGATAGAGGTGTATGTCGATGACATGATCGTCAAATCAAAAGAACAGGAAGGCCACATCAGTGCCCTCCGGAAATTCTTCGCTCGTCTTCGGAAATATAACATGAGACTAAATCCTCAGAAGTGTGCATTCGGGGTCACCTCCGGAAAAATCTTGGGACATGTCGTTAGCAAAAGAGGCATTGAGATTGATCAAACCAAAATCAAAGCCCTTCAGCAAATGCCTCGACCTAGGAACGAGAAGGAGATTCGAGGATTTCTCGGTCAAGTCCAATACATCAGCCGCTTCATTGCCAAGCTCACTATGATTTGTGAACCAATATTCAAAAAGTTTCGCACCTCCGATCACACCGATTGGGACGACGACTGTCAGAAAGCCTTCGGCAGGATAAAGGAAATTCTATCCAAACCTCCTGTCCTCATGCCACCTCAACCAGGGATTCCTCTATCCCTATACCTGACTGTTTCCAACACAGCCATGGGAGCAATGTTAGCAAAAACAGTTGGCAACGAAGAACGAGCCATCTACTACATCAGCAAAAAGTTCATTGAGTACGAGACGAGGTATACCCAACTGGAAAAGACATGCCCTGCCCTAGTATGGTCAACAAAGAAGCTGCGGCATTACATTCTCAGCTATACGGTCCACATCTACTCCAAGATGGACCCGGTTAAATACATCTTCGAAAAACCCGTACTAAACGGAAGGCTGTCTAGATGGACACTCATGCTGTCCGAATTCGATCTCAAGTTTGTACCCCTCAAGGTCATCAAGAGAAGAGCAATCGCTGATTTCCTGGTAGAGAATCCCGTCAAGGAGGATCCAACAACCGACACATGGTCACTTCCTGATGAAGACATCCTTTGTGCCGACTCCGACGCATGGGACCTATACTTCGATGGCGCATCTAATCTGAGAGGCTTCGGGGTAGGAATCCTTCTAATCTCACCAGAGGGAGAACACGTTCCGATCTCGGTCAAGCTAGACTTCGCCGTCACCAACAATGCCACTGAATATGAAGCATGCCTCATCGGCCTACAAGCAGCCATCACACTTGGCATCAAGAGATTGAGGGTCCACGATGATTCCTCGCTCATCATCAATCAAGTGTCCGGATCATGGAAAATCCGATCTGACAGCTTAGCTCCCTACCAAGAAAAGATCAGTCAAGAGGCTGAATTCTTCGACCAAGTCGACTACTTCCACTTGCCACGAGAGGAAAATCAATTTGCTGATGCCCTGGCAAAACTTGCCGCGCTCGTCAACATACCTGACGGCATGACATCAATGCCCCTATGTGTCGAGCGAAGGAGCGAGCCAGCTCACGTTTGTGCCATTATCGACGACGAGGAAAGCCATGATGAACCTTGGTACCAAGCCATCCTCAATTACAAAACCAAAAACGAATTCCCTCCCAACTCCGATCAAAGAGGACAAAGAGCCGTCCGTTTACTTGCATCACAATTCGTGATAAACCAAAATCAACTCTACAAAAGAACACCCCAAGGAATTCTCCTCCTTTGCATTGACCATCACAAAGCCAAAAAAGTCATGGGAGAGGTTCACGACGGAGAATGTGGCCCTCACATGAGTGCAATGATGCTTACACGGAAAATCATGCGGCTAGGTTACTACTGGACCACCATGGAAGCCGATTGCCGTAACTACGTCAAATATTGCCACAATTGCCAAATCTTCGCCAACATACAACACATACCACCATCCCTCTTATACACCATGACGTCGCCCTGGCCTTTCTCAACCTGGGGCATCGACATCATCGGGAAAGTCAACCCGATAGGCACCAAGGGGCATTGCTTCGTCCTCGTCGCCATCGACTACTTCACCAAATGGGTAGAAGCACAGTCATATGCAGTCTTGACCGCCAAAGAAGTGGCCAAGTTCATTCAAAACAACATCATCTGCCGATATGGGGTACCCCATGAAATCATCAGCGATCAAGGCTCTCACTTCCGGGCGAAAACTCAAGCTTTGCTGGACAAGTACAAGATCAAGCGACATCGATCACCCCCTACCGTCCCCAAACCAACGGAGCGGTGGATGCAGCGAACAAAACTCTTGTCACCATTATCAAGAAAATGCACGACAACTACCGCGATTGGCCGAGCAAACTCCCATTCGCACTCTAGGGATACCGAACCTCCATTCGAACACCGACAGGCGCCACACCTTTCTACCTAGCCTACGGTATGGAGGCGGTTCAACCGGTAGAGTTAGATGTCCCTTCTCTACGAATCCTACTGGAGAGTCAAGTCCCTGAGGCGGAATGGACCCGCCGAAGGTACGAGCAACTCACTCTTCTAGACGAACGGAGACTCAATGCCTTGCACAACATCCAGCTATACCAACGACGTATACAACGGGCATTCAACAAGAAGGTCAAACCCAGAAACATCCAGGAGGGCGACTTGGTCCTCAAGTCAGTTCGAGCACCATTACCCGTCGATCCGAGGGGAAAATTGAAACCCAACTGGGCCGGGCTATACCTGGTCAAGAAAATACTTTCGGGGGGCGGAGTGAGACTGAGTGACCTAGACGGGGAGGACTTTACAAACCCGACCAACCTAGACCAACTCAAGAAATACTACCCTTGAACCATACCAACCAACGACCTAGCATAGTTTTACAACTAGCAACGACCTCAACCCTTTTCAAGTCAAATTCCTCAACGTGTTCTGATTTGAAATTGCATGTTTTATCGAGTCTAAGCTGCGGCACCTTGCCCGTTTCGAATGTCCTTTGATCTGTCAAAGGCACCGTCCATTTGCACTAAAACAAAACAACCCCCTGAACTACGAGCATGGTTTGATTTCACCTCTTCAGGTGAATACGTAGGCAGTCCCTCTTATGCCTGAGGGATACAACCACAGAACCCAATTCAAATTCACAAGACATATCGAACTACGATCATGGTTTGATTTCACCTCTCCCGGTGAATACGTAGGCAGTCCTTTCTTACACAAGGAGGATACAACCATTCCCACAATCAAAAACAACCATCCCCATACAAAAATCCCACGTATAAAAACATCCAAAAAAAAGGAAAAGGAAAAAACCATTCCTTTTTTCCACAAAAATACAAAATAAGCCTTTCTCCCTTTCCACAAAATACCACTTTCCCAAGTGCAAACGTTTAGGACGATTCAAATTGAATTGCCTTTACCAAATGGATGGAAGAAACAAGTGTTCACAATTTTCGACACGAGCAATCCTCTTATTTAATTAATAATGGGAGGGATTACATTTCAACAACAAATAAAGCTCGATGAGTCTACAACTTGTCAAACCTACAACAATAATACAACATAATAATAAAGTGGGTAATGGAGGTCTTCACTCTTCCATTCTACCCTTGCCTTTTCCCTCGGGGTACATCTTCCCCTTGTTCTTCTTGTTGGCCCGCCTAGCATGGACTTCCTCTTCGGAACGGATCCCCAACGAATCTAAGACGGCAACGGCCTCCGGTCTAGCACAAGACCCCATGTTCGACCCAAAATGAGCCAATGCACGGCCCACCATATTCTTAGGGCCGGAACTCCTCCTCTTCGGTGGCCTCATCACATCGGGGGTAACTCCATCAACATACTCTTCAAAGAAGGCACGGTTGGCCTTGCCAACCTCTCGATACTTCAAGTCAACAACCTCGTCCTTACTAAATTTGGATCTCTCTTCCAAGGACGGAGCACGTGACCACTTGACATAAGCGGGAGTCACCCATGTCGTGGCAACGAGGTGTGGTACCTCCCAAAGCGGCCGAGTGGCCCATCATCTTTCGAAGAACTCTACAAGCTCGGAATTCCGGAAAATATTCTCTTGAACAAGAGTATCTTGAGCGGGCACCTTTTGTTGACGCCCCATTTGCCTCATAAGCCTTTCAGGATATATGAAGGAAACAACCTTCAAACCCACCACCATCAAAGAACGAGGACTAGAACCCGAAGCGGGCAACTCCGTGAAGGACCTCAAGTGCCACCACGGCACCACCCAACGGATATGAGGACCACCCTCCTCCGCCAATCTTGCGGCCCAATAGGCCTCGGTGGAAGCGAAACTATCCGGGTACAACTTCTTCCTCATAGTAAGGTGACGGAAGGAGTAAGAAGAAGGATTAACCGGAGGCTCTACATACCTTAGCCTCTCCAATAGCCACACTTGAAGGATCCTTGGGGATCTGAAAGAGGGAGCTTCTCCACAAGAGTCTTCCTTGTCCAAAGCTTGGATAATCTCTCCAAGCACCAACCATGATGGATCTCTACCATGCTCCATTTGCTCAATCACATGGATAAGGGTCATGCTACCATGGCATCTTGGCCCCTCCTTCTTCAAGACATCAACAAAGAGGTACACATGGACAAGGCAAAATGCAAGAGCCCTTCTCCTAGCCACCTCCGAGACATTAGCATCTAATCGGTTTGAAAAGATGTTGATAAGGGCCAACATGTCCACACCATGGGGAGCGAGAAGAAAGTTGATTTGGCTTGTTGATAAGCCCAACATAGAATGGAATTTCTCCTTGTAGCACAACCGAGTCGGAGGAAGCACCGGAACACAACCCGGCCACCCACCAATGGCTCCAACTTCTTCGGCCAGAGGACAAAGCTCACCTTTCGGGAAAACGAAAACATGGTGTTTCGAATCCCAAAACCGAGAACATGCTTCAAGAAACGAAGGTTGCACCTTGACTTGACGAAGCACCAACAATTGACCAACTCCCATGCAAGCGAGTTGATACTTTTCGGGAGGCGACAAATCCCGGCACCATTGTCGCAATGCGTTCTCAAAAGCATCCATGAAATATTTTTGTGGAAGAAGAAGAAGAGGTTTTGTAGAGATGATTTTGTGTTTCGGATGATGAAACAATGAAGCGCAAACGTCCCTATTTATACAAAATGATCAGCGCATTTTTCAGAAAAAGGGGAGAGCCGGCTTCCATCGCCAGGCTACTCGCGCCTCTTTAAGGCTTCCCCAGGATTCCCGCTGTTGACTTGTCTCTTTCAACTTGTGCTTTCTCCTGACACCTCAAACCTCCCGCCAGGAAGCTCGCGCCTCTTCGGGATGACTCAGGATATTTTGTGTTTCCTCACACTCACATTTCCTTGTTTTCGCGTTTTACGAAATCCGACACGGTTTCCATGACGCGGCTTTAAGCATACGGATTTTTCTTTCTTTTTTTAAGGGGGGAAGGGCTAGTCGCCCCGATCCGCGATGGATCGTTTCCATGTCAGTCGAAATTCCGAAATTTTTTTCGCTTTTTTGCGTCTTTTTTTTTCATCATCAAAAATCAAAATCGAAAATTGATAACACGACGTCAATTTTCCTCAAAAATTCAAGCACTCACAAATCCGAGCCTTGACCTCAAAAATCAAAAAATCAAATATACTCGCAAAAATCCTTTTCTAAAATTCTTTCCTGACGGTTTGAGTTTGAATATTTCGAGTCAATTTCAATGATTTCGATGCAATTTAATTCACGACACGAGTTAATTGCTCAAATTTTCAAATCAATTCCTTTTGAATTCCAAACGTGACGATTTGTCACGGAATTTTCAAAATTTCAATTTTAACTTCAAGTCATCTTGGTTAATTTTGGTTTTCGACCAAATACTTTACGTGTTTTCAATCAAATGCTTCTACGTGTTTGCATTTTTGCATATGTGCTATCTGTCGCTTGTTTTCTACACTAACGATGCAGGAACTAGTGCGAAGCAAAAGGAGAATCGACAGCCGACAGCGCTCCTCCGAAACACAACACAAAAAAGCCAAAAATCACAAAATGAACCACAATCCAAAAACACATATATACAAACCGCCTTACGCAAAATACATCGACACACGTTTAATACGGACAATTGACCGTACAAAGGGCCTAAAACAACCGTCTATCATACAGACACTGGCCTAAAACAACCGTCTATCATACAGACACTGGCCTAAAACAACCGTCTATCATACAGACACTGGCCTAAAACGACCGTCTATCATACAGACACTGGCCTAAAACAACCGTCTATCATACAGACACTGGCCTAAGACGACGAACTGGGGGCTATCTGCCACCTACCGAACTAAGCACTCTCTATCCTCTCAAACGGAAAAGAAAGAGAGCAACACAAGAAACAAAGGAGCAACAACGGAAGCAGAGGTGATTACCATTATGGTAATACCCCGTTCCTGCTCCACGACAAAAAAGAAGACAGTGTCTTGCAGACTTCGGATGATGGGAAGGCCAAGAACCATGATGCAATGCACCACTCCGGTGCTGACCCCCAATCATCAGCCATCCTGTCTATGAGCCACAACGAAAAGGACAAACCGGCCACGTCAGCCGCCTCTCCTCCTCTACGGAAGCATCCTCCACCACCGCCTCAAATCCGGCAGCCTCTTCGGTCGTCTCCCCCCCTCCAGGATCGACTTCCTCCTCCAAAGCCTCAACGGCAGACCCCATAGGTCCCAAACGATATCCTGCAATCGAAAAAAAAAACACAACAAACACAAAACGTCAGCCGAAATTTCGGCATTACGACGGCATGAAATGGATAAATCCAAACAAAAACAACAACAACCTGCAATACAAAACAAGGGCAATCCCGCCCAAAATCCAACCAAACAAAACCATTCACAAAAAGAACACAAATACAAAACGACTCGCCCCTCTTTTCAAGCAAAAGACGAGTCAAAACCACAAAAACGGCATTTTCAAGACCCCTACAGGGTCCGCCTACAAACCAAAATACATTCCCGACACAATGGGGTATTTTTCTGCGGCTCAAAAAGGCAATTCATACGCTAATTTGAGCCTAAACCGGTCAAAAATTCAAAAACGACCGCAAAAGGGCAAACGTGATTATTTTGTCAGACATAATTCAAACCCAAACAGACGCTTATTTTGTCAGACATAAGACTGTCACAAAAGGCAAAAATCCAATTTTGCCCACAATATCCAACGAAGGTCCATAAATGGCGAATACGGGTTTTCCCAACTACAATGCAACCTAGTGGGACCCACTACCCAAGCAAATAAATTTGGCATTGCGAAATGAGACGGTGTCTCACCTCACTCACGTTTTTCGAGCATAGGGAGCGGGAACGGGGACCAAAATGCAAACTAAAAGCACCCCTATACTCCTAAACAGGTTTCTAACCTAATGCAAGCATCAATTTCACTCGAAATGGGCTCAATCAAAAACGCCCAATTTGATTTTTTAGGGTAAAATTCCGCCCTAATTCAATCAAGCTAAATATCAACAAATTTAAATGGATTCAAGAGGACACCTTGATATGACATTGTTGATGATGGCACGAATGGAAGCTAGCGAAGGTCCTTCAACGGCGATTTTTGCGGGTTTTTGTGTCGAAAAATGAAGAAGACGGAATGATGAATGAGATGCAATCCAACCTCGCGTCTTTTTACAGAAAAAAGGGAAGCCCCTTTGGTTCGCCAGGTGGCTCGCGCCTCAATCAGGCGTCCCTTGCTTTTTCAGCGAATTTTGGGCTTTAGCCCAATTTCCACATAACAAACTTCGAATTTTCATTCGACGATCTTAAAGGTCGTCATTTTCTCAAAAACAAAAACAAATAGTGAAAATTCAAATTCACTATTTTCGAAGGTTTTAAACGACGGCACATAAACCGTCACTCCAATCAAATAGTGAAAATTTAAATTCGCTATCTTCGAAAATTTCAAACAAACGGCGATCAAAACCGCCAACTTTAAAAAATAATAGTGAAATCAAATTCACTATTTTCCTTCAAAAAAAAATTTTCAAAAATAATAGCGAAAATTCAAAAACCGCTATTTCTTCAAACTTTAAGCGACGACAATTAAAACCGTCATGCTCAAAATAATAGTTGGAAATTGAATTCCACTATTCTCACCACACATGTCAACGGCGGCACATAAACCGTCACTTCAATCAATAGTAAAGATTCCAAATTCACTATTTCCATCAAATGTCAACGGCGGCACATAAACCGTCACCTCAATCAATAGTGAAGATTCCAAATTCACTATTTCCATCAAATGTCAATGGCGGCACATAAACCGTCACTTCAATCAATAGTGAAGATTCCAAATTCACTATTTCCATCAAATGTCAACGGCGGCACATAAACCGTCACTTCAATCATTAGTGAAAATTCCAAATTCACTATTCCAGCAGGGGGGCTTCCCCGCGGAACCCACTCATTTCGGAAACAATGATAGTGAAAATCCAAATTCACTATTTCCCCGGCGGCATCACGAGTTCGCTACGTTCAAATGAGCCCATTGACACGGCTATTCCCATGGTCCATTAATCGACCGCCTCATGGCTGGCGAGCCTTTGTCCGCAACCGTCCAAGGACAGATCCCGAAGATGCCTCGGGTACATTTCCTTGTCATGGCTGGCGAGCCTTTGTCCGCAACCTCGTCAAGGACACATCCCGAAGATGCCTTGGGTACATTTCCTTGTCATGGCTGGCGAGCCTTTGTCCGCAAGCATTCAAGGACAGATCCTGAAGTTGCCTCGGGTACATTTCCTTACCAGAGCTGGCGAGCCTTTGTCCGCAAACGCGCAAGGACATGTTCGAACATGCCTCAGGTATGACTCCTTCTTATGGCTGGCGAGCATTTGTACGTAGTGTAACAGACTTTAAGCGACCCACACGGATAGTCGACAGACTCTAAACTGTTCCCGACGACAGGTCATTGGCTTGTACCCTCGAGTCACCTTGGCGTCGCCCTTCCCGACGGCAGGTCCTTGGCCCGAATCCTTTCGAGCCGCCTCGACGTCGCTTGAGTCTCCAGGTTGTAATCTTCGATTGACCTAGGGGCTCTACTTTGACTTTCGCCCTGTCCAAGCCTCAGTCAAAGTGGGGGCTCTGTAGATACCCGATATCTGCTGAGACTCCAACAAAACACCCGATGATTATCGGACTACAACATGTTTTGGAATCGCGGCATTGATCGACAGTTTGTGTACAACTTTACGTCGGAAAACTTAAAAGGATTTCGAAAATAAAACATTTCAAAAATACCTGGAGTGTTTAATGCACGGCGACGGGATCTCAATGACACTAACTAGAGTCAAAACCGACACCGGACAAAAAACCGACTCAAAAATTCAAATCCCGACTCCAACAACGAGTCAAACCGAGTCAACCACAAAAAACCAAACATTTCACACCTTCTACCTTAAGTTTTACGGATTCATGTTGGTCAAGTACCAAACATGTGACTACAAAACCTAGGATAGAACAAATCATGATTGCGTTTGTTGTGAAAGCGACAACTCACCTCGAAGAACCGCGACGTGGCTCGCGCCTCTTTGAGCAGCCTAAGTGGCCACGTCGCTCAAAACTCACACAACCACTCATTCTCCTATAAATAACCCTCAAATACCACCCATTTGAGACTTACGCGAGTGTCCGCCCCCTCTTTTCTCCCTTAAAATTCTCGACTCGACTTCTTAAGTCACAACCCGACGCGTATTTACGACCTACCGATCGTAAACACGAGCCTTACACATTGTTTGGTACCGTCATCATGCATTAAATCACTTGACCGACCACTTCGACCACTACACCATCACTAATACTAAAAACACTCTTTTTACTTACCAAAACGGTTTTAAACCGAGTTTTTTTCCGATCAAACGAGTTGTTACACTTACGTCGGTCACTCGCCATAACCAAACATGTAAGTATGAGGGTGTAAAAATCCTCTTTTATTATGTTTTCATTTGTTTCATGACTATAACATGCTAAAACATGCATAACATGAACCAAAACATGGAATAAACGAGCCAAAACTGATTTTTGGTCTGTGGCAGAAGCCCCTTAGGTCGCCAACTTGCCCGCGCCTAAATGGGGTGTTCAGACCAGAGATCAACCGTGTTTGTTCTCGTCATTTCTTTTTAAATCCATCTTCATATTTGTAATCGGTTTTCACCATTTCAAGTATTTTCGAACCCTTTTCATTTTATTTCACTTGTTTTAACCATAAAGCATTTTTCACCCTTGGTTCCTCATACCATGACGGCTAAATCCGTGTTTCGATGATAATATTTGGTTAATGACATTTAAAAGGTATTTTAAAGCCTTTTATTTCATTTCTTTACATTTTCAAACAAACATATTAGTCACCGACACAAAGTCGTCCTTGGTTCTACATACCATGCCGGATTTTAACCCGGGTACGATGATGAGTATCGACTAATAACATTCAAATAAACTTAAAACAATTAGTCCGTATTTATTTTCAAAACTATTCATGTCAAGTTTGTCAAATCGAACCTGACACCGAATATTGTCAAAATAATGACGATTATTCGAGTCTAGTTCTTCAAATCAACAAATGCGGTCTAAACGACCCCTTCAAATCAAACCGGGTTCAAATACCCATTGTCAACACGTTTTATAACGTTTTCCAAAAGGTCAGAACACGGCACATAAACCGTGGGCTAACCTGCGCCTAAACAGGCTCTCAATTTCTCACTTTCAAAACCAGAGGGAGGCCCCTTGTATCGCCGATTGGCTCGCGCCTCATATAGCCGTCAGGGCCTGTTCCCATCCAGCATTAGTCTAGGATGATCCCGACTCCGGTTAACCCGGATATAGGACGGATCAGATGACTATTTCGATTATTCAAAATCATATTTGCAAAATGCCTTACTAAGACAAATGGATCATGTTATGCACCCTAAACCTAATACGGTAAATGGATGTTTAATTTCCGTCTTGCATGCAAATCAATCATTAATCCAACTCGACATCTTATACTTGATACTTGGATTAAATCAACCGAGTTAGAAAGCTCTCACATGTTAGGTTTAAATTATTGGATGCGCATTCATGCGTTTAAACCGTTTTATCAATTTTTGCATTCAACCAACCAAGATCGATCAGTAGAGGCCGCTAACGCGGGCGGGATTAGGTGTCTGATTAAAGGGCTTCCCAATACGTACCTTCACCTCTTACTCAGAAACTTTGGATAGTGGACGACCTTATCCAGGGCGTACGAGAGTCATTCTAGAGATAGGATGCTAAAGAGGGACGATTTCCTTATCTTTAGTACCTATGTCAAACGCTGCTTTGTGCTTCGATTTGACCGAGGTATAAAGTGGATTTCGAACGGGTTCCAGGCATCCCACAAATGCTTGTTGGCGACTCCGAACATCTCTAATCGTTTCGAGACTCTTACCGAGACGAAACCGACCGATCTAAAACGATCCGGTCGAAAGCATTTTTACGCCGCCGAGCGTGGCTTTCAAAAAGACCGATGTATGTCCACAGATCGGCTGGGCTTGCAGGTGGGCCATGTCCACAGTACTTTGGTTTGTTTTAATTTGTATCATTTACCTCGGGCAACCGAGATGGTAACAGTCCTATTTATTGGGAATGTCTTCCTAAAGGTTCCTAATTAAATGGGGGTGTTACATGTATTTATTGTTCATATGAGATAATCGCATTTATCATTTGAGTTTTATTTAACCACTTTTATTACTTTGTTATATCCAAGTAGGTTGTAAGCACAACATTTAACCCTATTAAAGTGAACTGGATTAACATAGTATTAGCCCCTAGTCACTTATATGAGGTGACGTCTCCTAGTGACTAGAGTGTGAGTTTATTGATGGCAAGTTCAAGTGCCATAGGGTCATAAGAGATGACTAGTCGATCACATCGGCAGACTGTATGGGACACTCTGTCGAGCAGTGACCGCTTATAGAGTTCTGGTAACTTTTATATAGCCTGGTCATGGCGAGAGCTACTATAGTATTCTTTTTGAGTCGATTCTTTAACTAGAGACTGTTCTCCCAAGGTGGCACAGTTTCTAATTGACTTTGATTTTTACTCCACGACTTCCGAATATGGAGTGCAAATGGGCATCTTTTGGGTCATGATGAGCTGTGGCTATTCGAAGGGAATAGTGCGATAGCAATTGTCCACCTCTAGTCAGGGTTATCTAAATCTTAGGGCCACTCGAGGAGTAGTGAACTGGAAATGCATGGCCACGCTCGGAAGGTATCTACGGCAGATAATTCTGGTCATACAGTTACTCTCCAGATCGAGGAAACCACTCTAGATATGATCACATGCAAGTACGACCTACGAGACACCTTGCATTGAGTGGGAGATAGTAATAGGACAAGAGAATTGGTGACGCACACTTGTCTCGGACAAGTGGGAGTATAACACCCTCATTTATTAGAGAGCCTTTAGCTAGACATTCCCAAATAAATAAAGGTGTCACCATCTCAGTTGCCTGAGGTACTAAGTATAAAAGACAAACAATACAAAGGTACTTTAAGACGATATATTATTAAAGTGCCTCAAAAGAGTTTATTACAAATATCCAACTTGATAAATAATTATTATAGAGTACTTAAACAACTCGCGGCGGAATTAAAAAAAATAGTGTCTGAATATTAATAAGGTGATCTCTAGACTCGAGTGATCTCGTCCCAAAGCTCCCCTCTAAGCATCCAACACTTCTCACAAGCTAACCTGAAATTAATCTGCTCCCCATTATGGTTGATCATAGGTGTTCACGAATACACAGTCAACCACGAGGTTGAGTAGGATAACCAAACAACAATAACAATAATGATAATACGTTAGCCTGCAATAAAATCCACGAACCAACCAATATCATCGTCCTCACACACGCATGGCACACATACGGCACACACACACGGCACACACACGCATGGCACACATACGGCACACACACACACGGCACACACACGGCTTGGCCGTGCCACACACACACACGCACCATACGGTGAATTCTAATTTGACACCACACACGGTGTACTGCTCAGGTCCATGGCCCACTCCTAACGCCACCATGCCTGTCCGACCATCATACGTACAGGACCACGGCTCTTACACACCCCCGTGCATGACCGACCAAACAATCTCAATATTAATGCCAATCTCAATGCCAATGTATTTCACAATCAATCAACAACAGAGAACCAACCAACAAGATAATAATATGATCATAACACAACAATGATATCAATATGCTCAAGACAATAATTACGATGATGTGCTCAAAACAACAATTACAGTAATAATCCATCTTCCAACAATTCTTCAATTACCAATATAGTAAAGTTGAGTAGTTAACCTACCTCTTAGCAAATCTTCTCAATTAAGCAAATAAATCAAAAAGCCTCTTCAATAAATTCACCACCTAAACAATAATTGAATTATGTATAATTATTAACTATTCTTATTAATAAATTTAAGATGTAAACTACCCAAAACAAATCTCGCAAAATGCCACAAACAACCCCTAATCACACGGCCAAACCGACGGTGGTCAACCCGCCGGTCAACAGCCACCACGGCTCGGTCCTCACGATCAAAAGCCTTAATACGGGTCAAGGTCAAACGTAAACAATTGATATTAGATGATTAGATATCTTACCGTAATTAATTATCGCAAGGTACAAAGCTTCGTCTTAAATTTGTCTCACAAAAGGTCTCCTAACAATTGTATTTGAGTTTTTGAAGAAGAATAATTATAATTGTGAGGCATATTGTTGATATTTATATAAGTTGGTAGGAGAAGTAGGAAGGTTCTAGGAAAGTCCTTTTAATAATAAAATAATGAAAATATCTTAAAGCATAAGTAACACCCAAACCAAATGCCACCTTCCTTCCTCTTGGTCCCCACCGTGGCCCACACGGCTTCTCACACACGGTTCACCCGTGGTCCCCACTCCGTCTTATTTGCTTACTTTATTTTACTTCTTTTCTATTACGACTACAACTTATTATTTATTATTCTCCTTAATATTTATTCATCTTATTATTTATTTACGACCACCACATAAATATAAATATAACATAAATTATTAATTAAAATACGGAGTATTATAGTCTTCCCTCCTTAAAAAGAAATTCATCCCGAAGTTCACCGCTTTTTACTACTCAACCAACCAAACAATTTATGACCGAAAACACATTTAGGTAAATTACTAATTAACAGAAATGATCACAAATTAACACGGTGTTATATCCTACCCCCGTAAAAAAAAAAAGAGTTACGTCCTCGTAACTAACATACCTCATGCAAACAAATGAGGATACTTCTCTTTCATATCATCTTCAACTTCCCATGCAGCTTCCTCGACATTATGGTTAGACCATAAAACTTTCACTAAAACTACCTCACTATTTCTAGTTTTCCGCACCTTTCTGTCTAAAATCTCCTTAGCCACTTCCTCATAAGACAAATTCTCATCCAATTCGACTGTCTCGACTTCTAACACATGAGTTGGGTCACTCACATACTTCCTTAACTGTGAAACATAAAAGCTATTGTGAACTCTTGCCAATGCTGGTGGAAGTGCAAGACGATATGCCACTTCACCAATTCTATCTAAAATCTCATAAGGTCCAATGTACTTCGGACTCAACTTTCCTCTCTTACCAAACCTCATCACCCCCTTCATTGGTGATACTTTTAACAACACCTTGTCTCCTACACCAAACTCAATCTCACTCCTCTTCAGGTCTGCATAACTCTTTTGTCGATCTTGTGCAGCTCTCATCTTTTCTCTAATTACATGTACTTGCTCAATCATCTGCTGAATCAATTAAGGACCCAATGTCATAGCTTCAGTGACATCGTCCCAACAAACTGGACTCCTACACTTCCTCCCATACAAAGCTTCAAATGGTGCCATACCAATACTAGCATGATAACTATTTTTATAAGAAAATTCTATTAGATCTAACCTTTCTTCCCATGATCCTCCAAACTTCAAAATACAAGCTCTCGGCATGTCCTGTAAAGTCTGAATAGTTCTTTCTGTCTGTCCATCTATAACTGGATGAAATGCAGTGCTTATTTTCAAAGTCGTACCCATACACTCCTGCAATTCTTGCCAAAACTTAGAAATAAACCTCGAATCATGGTTAGAAACAATATCCTTAGGAATTAATAAACCTCGAATCACGGTTAGAAATTATAGCCTTAGGAATTCCGTGTAACCTCACGACATTCTTAACATATGCTGTAGCTAACTCGGCCTTACTCCATGTATCCTTCATTGGAATAAAGTGTGATGTCTTAGTCAAACGATCTACTATCACCCAAATCATATTATTCCCTTTCTCAGTACGAGGCAAACCAACGATAAAATCCATAGAAATACTCTCCCACTTTCATTCAGGTACATCTAAAGATTGCACTCTCCCTTGTGGTCTCTTATGCTCACCTTTCACCCTTTGGCAAACCAGGCATCTAGAAACAAACTCAGCAACTTCCCTTTTCATTCCTAGCCACCAAAACGTCTTCTTCAAATCCTTGTACAACTTATCTCCTCCAGGATGCACAGAATATGGTGTAGAATGTGCTTCAGTGAAATCTTTCTTTTCAATTCCTCGTTATCAGGTACGCACCACCTCTTATCGAATCTCAAACCACCATCTACTCCTACAACAAATCGTGACGGCACGCCTTCCCCCACGGCCGCGCGCCACTTCTCCAACTTTGGATCCCCTTTTTGTTTCTCCCGGATTTCCGCATACAGTTCTGGTTCAACCGTCAGGTATCCAACTGAATCCCCTTCCTTATTACACAAATTCCCATTTCCCTTAATTCATCTTGCAACTTAACCCGCGACATAGCTAAACATAAGGCATGAACCGACTTCCTATTCAAAGCATCTGCTGCTACATTAGCCTTTCCCCCGTGGTAAATTATCTCCATATCATAATCTCCAATTAATTCTATCCACCTCATATGTCTCATATTAAGCTCCTTCTGAGTGTAAATATACTTAAGGCTCTTATGGTCAGAAAATACCTTAAAAGTAGCTCCATATAAATAATGCCTCCATAACCTAAGAGCAAACACGACCGCCCCTAACTCTAGATCGTGCGTTGGGTAATTTTCTTTATACGGTCTCAACTGTCTCGAAGCATAGGCGATTACTCTCCCTCTTTGCATTAGCACACATCCCAATCCATTTTTTGAAGCATTAGTATACACCTCGAAATCCTCACTCCCTTCTGGCAAAGCTAATATAGGTGCTGTGGTCAAACGCTCCTTCAAGGTTAGAAACGCTGTTTCACAATTCTCATCCCACTTAAATCTATTCTCCTTTCTCATCAACGCAGTCAAAGGCTTAGCTAACTTAGAGAAATCCTTCACAAACCTCCTGTAGTAGCCAGCCAATCCCAGAAAACTTCGCACATCCGCCATATTCTTTGGTTTCTCCCATTTAGTTACCGCTTCGATCTTACCTGGATCAACCTACACTCCTTCCTTTGAAACTACGTGTCCCAGAAATGCTACTTTATCCAACCAAAACTCACACTTACTCAACTTAGCATATAAGTCATTCTCCCTCAAAGTTTGCAAAAAAATTCTTAAATGCTTCTCATGCTCCTCTTTATTCTTAGAGTACACCAATATGTCATCAATAAAGACTACTACAAATTGATCAAGATAAGGGCTAAACACTCTATTCATCAAATCCAAAAAAATTGCGGGTGCCTTAGTCAAACCGAAAGGCATAACTACAAACTCATAATGCCCATACCTCGTCCTAAAATCAGTCTTAGGTACATCTTCCTCCTTAACTCTCAACTGATGGTATCCCGACCTTAAGTCAATTTTAGAAAAAATTCCAGCTCCACTCAACTGATCGAATAAATCATCAATCCTAGGCAAAGGATATCTATTCTTAATTGTTACATTGTTCAGCTCTTTGTAATCTATGTAGAATCTCATACTCCCATCCTTCTTCTTAACAAATAAAATTGGCACTCCCCAAGGCGACACACTTGGTCTTATATAACCCTTCTCTAGCAATTACTCCAACTGCTTCTTTAACTCCTCCAACTCCTTAGGCCTCATCTTGTAAGGTGCCCTAGAAATAGATCCAGTCCCTGGTTTAAGCTCGATATTAAAGTCCACATCTCTCTTTGGAGGTAAACCTGGAATTTCTTCTGGAAACACATTCTGAAACTCACACACCACGGGAATTTCGCCCGGGCCTTTTACCGCCTCACGCGTGTCCCACACGTGGCACAAAATCAACTCTCCTCCCTTCCTCAAACAAGACTTCAAGGTAACTGTTGATATAAGTCTCACTTTAGGTTTCACCACAAATCCCCTATAAGACACTCTAACTCCTTTTGGTCCTTTCAAAGATACTTTCTTTTGATAACAATCTATGAAAGCTCTATTTCTACTCAACTAATCCATTCCCAAAATAATCTTAAATCCTCCTAACGGAAATTCTATTAAGTCCATAGGAAATAAAACTTCGCCTATAAGGATATTCACATTCCTAAACATTTTGGTGTATATTATCGATTCCCCAGAAGGTATTGTTACTTTATCTTTAATTACTACTGGGTCATCCAATCCCATCACTTTAGCATGGTCACTAGATATAAATGAATGAGTTGCTCCTGAATCAAACAAAACATAAGATGGCTTAGAGTTGGTTAGAAAAGTACCAGAAACCACATGAGCAACTCCCTCAGCTACCTCTTTTCCTATCATGAACAACTTACCACTGTTCTTCACACCACCCTACACCGTAGATGTCAACACCACTCCTTGCTTTCCGGTGCCATTCTGGTTCTCTCCATTTCCGTTGCCTTGGCTATTGTTTACACGATTCTGAAAGTTGTTGCTGTTGTTATAGCTCCTCTTATTGTTCCAAGATCCGTTAAAACGATTGCTTCCATAGCTAGGTGCTGGTGTTTTAAATCCATTAAAAGTTCCACTACTAAATCCTCCATTCATATTATTCATGCTATTCCTCCTCGCAGTAATCCTACACTCCACAATCTTATGACCAAACTTTCCGCATCCATAGCATTGTGGTCTCTTCGTACCACTCGCTCCACCTGTCATCTTACCACGGCCGAAACCACCTCCACCCACGGCTCCACCGGCAGAAAACGAACGATGTTGATTGAAATTCTGCTTCTTGTTTCCTCCAGTCCCTTCACTCGTAGCCTCAACCTTCCTCTTTTCACCCTTGTCTTTCTTTTCCTCGTTCACCATGTCGGTAATTCTCTCGGCATGTCCCGCTCTTTGGCACACTTCCTCTACGGTAGTACTCGGCTCTCCAGCTGCCAACCTCTTCTTGATACGCGTAGTTAAACCCTTCTCAAACCTTAAAGCCAACACCTCCTCTCCATAATTCAAATCCGACTCATACTCAGCTAACTCCATGAATCTGTTATGATAATCTTCTATGGTCATCTCCTCTGTCATTTTAAACGAGTCAAACTCCGACCTCATCTTACTGTTGGAGTAAGTGTCCCCGACAATAATGCGATCACAATTGTCGATCATGATGATCACATGTTTAAATCTCATATTTAAGAATGCATGAGGGAAAGTAATATTTTACAGTCAACTGGTCCACACATATCGGTAATGATTGGCTGACTAGAGTTTGACATTACTGTCGTGCGACGGTGGTGATCAGTTGATACCCTGAGGTCATACCTATAGGGTAATACTCTTAATTGATCATTTAATTAAACATATGCCGATACGAGTTAATTAAATTGCTTAAAATTGACGGATGATTTTGTGAGTAGAATTAACGTGTCTCATTGTAATTCGATTAAATAAGATACGGTCTAAGTAATCGAATTGTTTTATTACTTAGATTGAATTATTATTTACGAAACAATTGAAGCAAAATGAATAATTTATTATAAATACAAGTTGATATAATTTATAATTCAATAAACCATTTTGGTACAAGTAATCAAGAATTACTAGTTAATTTTGTATGTGACATATTTTATTAATATGTTGATTTTTAATATGTTAAAAATGCATTATATTGTGACATGTCATGTAACATGTGACATATGACAAAATTGACAAATGACAAAATAAAATGGACCTTCCATTTTATTTGTGTACCGAAAAATGGAGGGAGTATTAGGGTTTATATTGTGTTTTTTTTTTGTGAAATGTAAGTAGTATTAAGCTCAAATATCAAGATACACCAATACATCACCAGTTTTTCATCACGTATACAACTGATCAATATAGGCAAACTAGGGGAATTTTAACACTAGACATCTAAATTAGGCCTACACTCCTGCACCAATCTTTGTCAGTTCTGTTCATACTCCCAGAGAATATGCCAGACACACGTCTTCTGCAATCCTGCTGAACTTGAGCTACCAGCTTGCTTGGATGAGTAACATATCCTTCCAGCCTGCATAAATTTCGACATCTCCAAATACCATAAGATATACCAACTACTGCAGCCATACAAACTTGCCTGATAAACATTGAACACCTGTGCTTCAGCAATTTCCCACAACTACTCAGTACATCTACTGACACCTGCAGTGTAATACCCCGTATTTTATTATCGATTGAGCGAGATATTATTATTTAATAGTAGCGTAAAGGTAATTAAATCATGTTGTTATGGTAATGGTAAAAGCGTAAAGGTGATTAATTGATTCATATTGTAAGATGAGTCGGGTTTATAGTTTTAGCTGGCATTTTGGGTCGAGGTGTTATAACCCATTTACCCACTTACCCATTTACCTTTTTACCTCACCAAAACCCTAAAACAAAACCCTAATTCAACCTTAAAACCCAATCCCCCTTCCTACCGTCATTTTACACACCATCATCATCAACCCCTTTTTCTTCCACGCCACAAGCCCCTTTTACAGCCAACGAGTGCACGCCGGAGAGTGTGGAGGGAGTAGGGTCTGCCGTGAGTCTAGGGAAGCCGTTGCTGGTGGACGAGGGTGGTTGTACTTGCCGGAATAGCACAGATCGACGGCCGTCATAGGTAAGGTTCCCTGTTTTCATTTCTGTCACGCTAGTTTGATCTGAGTTGTACGTCGTTTAGGGACTGTTGTAGCAGACGTCGGGGTGTGGGTTGTGTTGCTGGTGGTGAGTCGAGTCGTGTGGTTGTAGGTTGAGTGGTTGTCATCGCTGTTGGTGGTTGCAGTGGTGGTGATTAGGTGTCGGGGTTGTTTGGGTGGTTTTTGTTTCATTTCAGACATGGGGTAATGGGGTGGCACCACCGTGGACTCGGGGGAGGTCGAATCAGTGGTGCCACGTGTGTCAGAGTCGCCGTTCGACGGTGGTGGCAAGGGTGGTGGTTGGTAAGGTGGCAGGGGTGTGTCGTGGTGGCAGGCGAGTCGGGAAAGGGGCCTGTTGTGGCGTTTTGTGGCGGCTGGGTTGCAAACAGGGGGTGTTGGTGGTGGTGGTTCTGACCACCGGCGTGGGTCGACCACGTTGGTGGTGGTTGGAGGTGCCCAGGCCAGACCTGGTGTTAGGCCTGGTGGTCGGCGGTGAGGGTTGGTGGCTGTTGGAGTGAGTTGTGTCGGGTTGAAGGGGGGTGTTTGTGTGTCGGGTTGAGTTGTTGTTTTTGGGTAATTTTGTTACGGTTTCTATTTTAGTAAGTCGGAAAATATGTATGTTTCTATTATTTCTATTATTAGTTTTAGTTATTAAGTCAATATTAAGTAGCGATGATGGAATAATATATTTGGGCTTTGAGTCGGGATTTTATTTCGGGAAGGTTACTATTTTTAGTAACCTGCTATTTTTGGTATTTGCTATTTTGGAAACTTCCCATTTTAGGAAACTTTCTATTTTGGGTAACTCATATTTTTGGTAACTTCTAATTTGGGAAAGTTTTTACTTATAGTGACTCTTGAGTATGGGAACGGGAATAGTTAAGTGAATTAATTATGTTATGTATATGTTTAGGTGGCGAGTTTCGGGTGGAGTACTTCTGATCTGCAGTTAGCTTTTTACCGCTATTTGAGGTAGGGGAATACACTGGACTTGATATAGTACTATGTGACTGGATTGACTGAATCGGTGATTTACATGTTATAATATGATTGTCTGATTTAATTCCGTTAAGTATTATCGTTGAACTGTTTTAATATATTATTGCATCGGAGTTGGTGGAGGTGGAGGTGAGTATGGTGTGGTGATAAGGCCCAGGCGGGTTCTGCAGGACTTGCCCTGGTGTCCTCAGCTGCGAGCTGGCATATCGGCTACGGTCGATGTATAGTCTACCGGGGATCGGTATGGCTGGGTTGTCCGGGTTATGAGTTGTGATGGCGGTGGTGGTGATGGAGGAACATGTGTATTATGTTGCTGTTTTATTGTATTACCTACTCAACTTCGTGGCTGACCCTGTGTATTCGTGTACGCCTGTGATGATCCAATTATTGGTGAGCAGATTGACAGGTATTTCAGAGACTGACGGGAGCTGGCCGGGAAGAGAGCTTGGATGACTGACTTAGTGCCTAGCCCACCTTAGTCTTTTTAGTAGTTTTATCAGACTTTATCTTTTGGTCGTATTTTGAGACTTAGTTTTATTTCCAGTTGTAATCTCGCTATAAACATTTTAATAAAGTACTCTGTTTTCTTCCCTTTGTTATCTACTGCCTCGGATTTCCGAGATGGTAACACCGTCATTTATCTGAGGAGTCCTAGTCCAGGTCCTTAAATAAATGGGGGTGTTACATGCAGCCAGTTAGCAGCAAGATGATAACATTGTTTGGCAAACCAGCATTGACTGAACAAATGATCGTGATCCTCAGTATCCAAACCACATATAAAGCATAGAGAGGGCACATCCATTCCCATTTTCCTCAACCTGTCGAGTGTAAGTAACCTGTGATGCTGCCTAAGCCACATGATAAAACTCCATTTTGGCAAATTATACCTGTTCCAAACAACTTTGTACCAGGTAACCTTCACAGCAGGCACTTGCAATAACCAAGTGTATCCATCAGCAATGGTATAAGGATCATCTATACCTCTCCATTTCCCCTGAACATACCCTGCCTGCATAGTATTCTTAACTGCATAAATTTTGCGCCAAGCCTAAGAACTATAGTTGGTAGGTTCATACTGCCACCAGTTAGCCCCTTTGATGTAAATGTTGTTGACCCATTTAATCCAAAGATGGTCCTGCTTGCTTGCCAACCACCAAACCAGCTTACCAATAGCTGCAATATTCCAGAGTTTGCTGTCAATAATCCCCAAACCTCCAAATTCCTTGCTATGACATAATACATTCCAAGCCACTAAGGGAGCTTTAGAATATTTATCCTCTCCTTCCCACAGGAAATTCCTACACAAGGCCTAGATCCTCTCCATAACCCCAACAGGTAGCACAAAAATTTGTGCCCAGTGATTGTGGATAGTAGCCAATACAGACTTGACTAACACTAGCCTTCCAGAGTAAGATATCTTCCTGCTATTCCACCCCCTAATTCTGTTGATCATTCTATCAACAAGTATGTTGCAGTCAATCTTAGATAATCGTTTATGAGAAATTTTAACTCCCAAATATTTAAAAGGCAAATCTCCCTTTTTAAATCCAGTTCCATGGAGCACGTTTTGGACAATGGCAGGACTCATCCCATTGCAATAAAAGTCATATTTTTCAGAATTGATATTTAAACCTGAGGCATTGGAAAAACAATTGAAAGCTTCCATCACAATAAAAACTGTCCTGGTTTCTCCTTTGCAAAAAATGAGCAGGTCATCTGCAAACATAAGATGGGTGAGTTTCAGATCTTTACAAAGAGGGTGGAAGTGAAATCCCTGCATCTGGCTAACTGTCTTGAGAAGCCTACTCAAGTACTCCATGCAAAGTGTAAATAAAAGAGGAGACATGGGATTCCCCTGTCTGAGTCCCCTTTTACCATGAAAGAAACCATGGAGCTGACCATTGAGGGCAATGGAATAGGAGGTAGAAGTGACACATTGCATAACCAGACCAATCAGCTTAGGAGGGAAATTAAGAGCCTTCATCATTTGTTCAACAAAAATCCATTCTATGGAGTCATATGCTTTCCTGAGATCAACCTTCATGAGGCATCTAGGGGAGACACTTTTCCTAGTGTAAAGTCTAACCAAATCCTGGCTGATGAGGATGTTACCTAGGATGCTCCTGCCCTTGATAAAAGAACTCTGGGTAGGACTAATAATCTGATCAAGGACAACACTTAGCCTCTCACACAAAAGCTTAGAGATGATCTTATATAGAGTGTTACAGCAGGCTATTGGCCTGAATTCCTTGACTGATCTAGGACTGTCTACTTTAGGAATAAGGACAAGGGTGGTACAATTTACTTGAGTAAGCAGCTTACCATGCACAAAAAAATCCTTGACAGCAGCATACACATCCTTTTTAACAAATGACCAACTAGCCTTAAAGAAACAACTCGTATAGCCATCAGGGCCTGGACTTTTATCATCAGGAATAGAAAATAGAACCCTCATAACATCCTCCTCACTAGGGATCCTACACATCCTATCCCAGTCACTAAACTCCACCTGCTCTCCATGAGTAACAATATGCTGATAGAAATCACTAGTCTTGGCATTTGAACCAAGCGACTCCTGGTAATAATCCACAAATGCTTGCAAGATATCACCAGGATCATTACATTGCACACCCCTACTATTCTCAATCTGAAAAACTTTATTGTGAAGGTGTCTCTGCCTGATAGCTTGATGGAACATCTCACAATTAGAGTCACCATCTTTTGCCCAATCACATTTAGCCTTCTGCTTCAAAAAATCATCTCTAGCACCAGCCAAAAGCATATAAGACTCCCTCAGTTGTTTCTCCTGGTCCATTAAGCTAACATTAGTACGGTCTTGCTGCAGCTGCACTTGACACTCAGTGAGCATATTAAAAGCTACATCAGCATTTCTCTCAATGTCAGAGAACAGCTCAGAGTTCAGGCTTTTCAATGCAGGTTTGAGCAACTTGAGCTTTCTTACAACCTGGTACATAGGAGTACCAACCACAAGAATATCCCATCCCTGCTGCACCACAGTTTTGAACTCAACAACTTTGGTCCACATGTTGAAAAATTTGAAGGGTTTCTTATTGACATTGCTAGTTCCACCACAAGAGATAATGCAGGGGCAGTGATCAAAAGAACCCTCAGGTTGAAAGTGAGCAAACCAATCAGAACACTTAGTCAGCCAAGCCCCATTGACAAGGACCATATCTATTCTACTAAAGACTCTAGTTTCACTTGGATGCTTGTTATTCCAAGTAAAAAACGCACCAGTAGTATGAAGATCATTTAAATCACAGCTGGCTACAGTACTTTGGAATGAGAGCATTTCATCATCCTTCACTACTTTACCCAACCTCTCATTGGCATACATAACATTATTAAAATCCCCCAGTACAACCCAAGGACCAGCCACACACATTCTAACAAGATTATTCCAAAGAGAAGTCCTATCTTCAAGTTTATTAAAAGCATAAACATAGATAGCTACAAATTCAAACCCAGTTACTCTCTCCTTAACTTTAGTATGAATATATTGAGAATCAATTTCCAATACATCCACCTCAAGGGTTCCAGAGTTCCAAAGGATCCAAATCCTGCCACCAGGATGACAGCCAGTATTGGTGACATAATTCCAATTCCTACATACTTTATTAGCTATTCTATTTAGAGAGCCAGGTTTGACCCTAGTCTCAAGGAGCCCAAACATATCTACATTATTTTGATGTAGAAACCATTTTACATCTTTATGTTTAGTATCACTGTTCAGGCCCCTAATATTCCACATTCCAAACCTAGTCATTAGGAGGGCAAACCTCCTCTCCTCCACCTCCTTTATCCACCATTTTAGCATTACCAGTAGCTTTTGCCATTTCAGCTTGATAGTTCACAGAGAACACAGTGCCCTGCCCTCCAACATTCCTTGAATCATGCCTAGTCATTCTTGTAATTACCCTTGCTGGAGTATAGATAGGTCCAGGGGCAACTACTGGAGTAACCAGCCCACTAGAATTAGGGGGTAAAGCCAACTGCTTCTTATGAGAGACTAGTGGAGGAAATTCCTTTAGGTCCACATGAGTAGTGTCCTTACCACTAGCTTTCTTAGGCTGCCATACCTGTCTCTGAGGTTGTTTGGCCAAAGGTCTTTTCTCCCCTATCACTTTTCTCATGCACGCATTAGTGGCATGCCCAATCCCTTTACATTGAGTACAAGTGATAGGAAGCCAGTCATATTCTATAGCCAACTTAACCTCAGTTCCCAATTCATCTTCAAAGGCAACACTAGTAGGAAAAGACTGGTCTATTTCAACTTCTACCATTATTCTAGCATAGCCTAGCAAAGTCTTATCTAATGTAGAGTCATCAATCCTGACAAACCTTCCAACCAGACTAGCCAATTTCTCCAAACACTTAGCACCCCAAAATTTCAGGTCTAGTCCAACCAATTTAACCCAAATAGGTACCTTCTTAACTGACACCTTTGAAATTCTTACTGAAGGGTCCCATGGTCTGATAACAATGGGCTTACCATCAAACAAAAACATACCATTTGCCAGAACCAGTTTATGGTGCTCAGGTTTAGCGAATCTTACCACAAAAAGACCATTCGGAAGGAAGGAGATCTTCGAAATTTCATACGCAGACCAAATCCGACGCAGAAATCCATCCAGAACTTCCCATGGCGGATTCGCACCCATGACATAGCCATAAACCGCCAGTTTCCAGTATGCTATTTTGTCCTTAACATCCTCCTCAGTAAGTTTCAGCAACAGTTTCCGTGGTTCAATCACTGCAGTATCATTCTCATCAATTGGTTCAAGACGAGCTGATTGAGTCACGTCACCTTGCTTCTGACCAGATACCTCCACCCAATCATTAGGATTCTCAGATAGAACAAGTCCTTCCTTAAGTACCGCAACATTCTGAATTTGAGCATCTACTTCCTTACACACCGTCTCAAGTTCAACATCCACAATTTCCACTTGTAAAGTATTCGAATTATTACCAGTATCAGAATTAGGACTCAATTGATTATTGTTACTAGAATTAATTGTTTGATTATTAGAAATATTAGTATTAGTATTAATAGCTGATGAATTATTATTATTTTTTGGATTATTTTGTGCATTAATTTGAGTAACAGATCGCGGAGGAGATGTATGTTTCTTCCTAGCCATTGCTATGAATATCAGGAACCCTAGAAGTTAGAGCCGTTTCTCTCTCTAAGCTTCTCTCTCATCGCGCTCTATTAATTACTCGTTGGTAATGGAAACACAATGATTAAACTCTACATATAGCCATGCACACCTAGTTTGTCTTGGGTAGAATGTGAAGCTCATGCATTGGCCCTCTACCCTTCCCTCCACCCGGTTTTTGCATAAGAAAAGCCAAGGGTTTTTCTCTTATTATTCAACCATTCACTACATAATTTAGTAGTGTAAGAAAAATTAAGAACTCTCTACAATTTGTGAAATATTTTAGAGAAAGAAACACTCATAAAATCCTCTCCTCTTAACCGAAAAAGAAGAGAACAAAAATCCAATTTTTGTGTCAAGTTCAAGTAAGATTTTATTTAATACTAGATCATATTAATTATTATTATTAAGGGTGTTACTTTGGGTATAATTCCTTAGGAGAGATTCTCCACCTGAATCTTGTTCTTCCACCTTTGGAGAGATCAAGAACTAGTAAGAAGGTGAACTTACTAGTGCCCATATTCCGAAATCATCAATGTAAGAATTGATTTTCTCCTTATACTTGTAATTGTTTTGCATGCATAAGATCCGATTTAATTTTATGATTAAATTAAACTATCTTACTATGAATATGTTAACATTTGAGATTAATGAATCCTAACCAGTGGTATCAGAGCACAAGGTTGGTGCATGCAAAATCGGGTTTGTTTTTCCGAGTTAATTAGTTAACAAATAAAACTTGTTATTTACAATTTATGAAGATAAATCATGAAATAATTTTGCATGTTAAAAATTTCTGGTCCTAAAATGTTTTTGGGATATTTGGGTTGATTTATGGATTTTATTGTTCATTATATATATGTTAAAATGTGATTTTTATGAGAAAAATGTCATTTTTGGACGAAAAATAGCTAAACTTCGAATTTTTCAGTGATATTTGGATATGTTTTCACATATATTATCTACTGGTTGCATGTTAAATTTCGTGAAAAACTAAGTTATTTTGCATAAAATATGAATTTTATGAGTTTAAATCGAATTTAAAGGGTTTATTAGGTTAATATGAGTTATATTTTGAATCTGGTCATGAAAATTTTATATGTTGTCACATGCATTTTTACTCAGTGTGTGTAAAAATCTTAGATGGATTGAACTTCTTTTCCATGATTTATGAATTTTTGAGTAAAAATTCAATAAATAGTGACTTAAATTAGCCTATAATGCTAAAACATATTTCATGACTAAAGAAAAATGTCAAATGTTGCATTTTATCCCACATTTCAGATCTAAAAGTTAAAAGTTGATTAAAATTAATTTTCTCATATTTTAATGGTCATATTTGATAAAACCGATAAACCGCAACGATGTTTTTCTCGAAACTTTTTCAAAATTTTTAACCTAAGTTTTGAACATTATGAGTGTCATGGTATTTTCCAGAATGTTCATGAGTTTGAATTTCAAGTTTTGAAATTATTTGAAATTAGGGATAATTCACGTGGTGCCCCTGAGGTTTGGCTTATTTCACTTGGTACCCCTGGGTTTAGGAATATGCACATGGTACCCCTGAACTTTCGTTTTAGTGCACCATCTGCCCTTAATTTTTATTCCGTTATAACGGTGTTAACTCTCCTCAACCTAACACCTTTTCCTCCTCAACCTAACATCTTTTCCCCCAATTTCACTCATAAACAAATAAAAAAAAAAGTACACCTCTCTCACTTCCTCATAACCATAAACGATTATCCTCCACACCTCAATAATCGATCACATCAACATGAGGAATAACAGTAGATGAAGATATATGGAAAACAGGATCAAACAAATTCTCCCCTAATTGACATACTACTGAAGCATTCTGAATAGGACGCAAAGAAGATTTAATGGCGAAATTATGTAAATCTTGGGCAATAAGAGCATTACCAGTTGGTGAACTTTGAGGAACATATTTCACCTGGGTTTGAGAATTCTCTACGATTTCTCCATGATTATCCAAGATTTTGGTATCTGCTGCTTGATCATCTCCCGAGCAATCAAGCGATTGCGTTTCTTTCCTTGGTCTTCCTCTTCCTCGAGCCATAGCGCAACAATGGCGGATCAGAAATCACGCAAAGTTGAGAGAAAAATCGCCCTTTTTTGTAGAGTTTTACACAAATATTATTTTTAAAGAAAAATCCCAATTATTTGTTATTATAATTTGTTAATTTGTTACTTCTTTTACTCCTACAATTTAGGAGATTAGCTTGACTAACAATTTTGTATTCTAGTATATATATCAAATCTTCATCATCATCTTCATTTTGATTACCCTGGAATACAACACCAAAGATGATGATGATGATGATGGAGATTTGATCAAAATGAACAAGTTTTCATGAAAAACAAGAAGCTGATTTTGGGTTTTCTCGTGTTGATGTGATTGATTGTTGAGGTGTGGAGGATAATCGTTCATAGTTATGAGGAAGTCAGGGAGGTGTAATTTTTTTTTATTTGTTTATGAGTGAAATTGGGGGAAAAGATGTTAGGTTGAGAGGGGGGGAGGTGTTAGGTTGAGGAGAGTTAACACTGTTATAACGGAATAAAAATTAAGGGCAGATGATGCACTAAAACGAAAGTTCAGGGGTACCATGTGCACATTCCTAAACCTAGGGGTACCATGTGAATTAAGCCAAACCTCAGGGGCACCACGTGAATTATCCCTTGAAATTATTATAATTTAATTTGGAGTTTATAATATAAAAATGTATTTTTGGGTCCATTATGAACAATATTAAGAAATCAAGTTGAATTATTGTCAAAATGTCAGTGAAGACTAAGTTTTGAGTCCCAATATGGTTAGGGAAATTAACTTGAACATAAATATGAATTTATGTAACATTTTGTGATTTTAACAAGTTTATAATCACGCAAATCCATAAAAACCGGTAAAATATACGATATTGGTTCTTAAAAGGCGATTTAGCATAAAATTAAGCATGTTCTATATATTATAATGCTGCATTTAATTTATGATTGTCATATTTTTTTGATTTATATAATTTTTGAATTATGTAATTTTACTTAGTATGGCCTTAGTTTTAATTGGTATTACCCGAAATGCATGGGAATATCGATTCGGTTGTAATTATTGTGATCTCGTATCACTGTTTTGTAATTTAATAGATTTATTTTTATTACAAATGTATAATAGGAAATTATGTAATTTTATTTATTATTTTGTAATTTCCCGGAGTTTCCATGAAGACGATGTTACCTCGAGATGCGTGCCAAGACCGAAGTTCAAGGGACCAAGAAGTTGGTTTCCGAATTTGTAATAATTTATTAGATTTACTATTTTAGGAAGGCCATACTAGGACTTTATATTTATGCTTTATATTTTCTTTATATGTTTGCATGCATCGCTAAATCACCATAACTAAACATGCATTTTCTTTAATCGAGTCATCGACCGTGTCAATTATAATTATCGTAGTTCACCGCTTTAGTTCACTTAAAACATGATAGATAATAAATTGACATGACCTCTCGCTAAATTAATAATTGAGATTTAGCCTTACCAAATAGTAGAACCCACGAAACCCAATTTCATAAGGGAGTTAATCCGGCTTCACCGTAATACAAACCTTGTTACGTTGGGTAAGTAGGTAGTAAAATGTTATTACTTCGAAATTTGGATTGAGCTCAACAGAAGTATTCGTGACCGTAGTCGCATGTGTTCCAGGCTAAAGATAAATATTAATGTAATTTTATCAACCAAGAATTCTAAAAGTAGAATCGATTAAAGAGTTAATCCACTGAGTTATATTGATGAGGGATTATCCGGCTTCACCGTACCCGAGTTGATATGAACTTGGATCTTGGAATCATTTATCATAGTTGGGTAGAGGTCACTAGATAAATGCAATAAAACTTGTTTAAATTTAAATTATTTACGAGTATTATTAATAAAACGATAAATGTTTTATACCTTCTATTTTGTTCTGTAGACCGCTTTTATTTTTCAATAAAAAATGGCCGCACCAAACACCAACGCAAACACTCTCACTAATGTTTCATGGCTCCGATCCTTTATGGATCGATGTAAACTTGAAAACAATGGGTCAAATTTCTCCGATTGGGATGCCCAACTCAAATTAGCCGCTCCAGGTGACAACAAGCTTCGTTACCTCATTGAGGCCTCTCCACCCGAACCTAATGCTAGGTCAAGTGCCGCCACTAGGGAAGCATACGAAGCTTACCACAAAGAGTCCGCCGCAATCAAAAATGTATTAATATTTGCTATGGAGGCGGATCTCCAAAGGAGAGCCTTTAAGATGGGCATCGCCTATGAAATCTACTCTAAGCTTGTGACAATGTTTTCACAAACACCGAGGATCGTTCAATATGAGGCGGCCTCGGCATTCTTTGATCTCGACTTCAAAGAGGGCCAAAAGGTTAGCCCTCATGTGCTCAAATTGTTGGAGCATGTCGAGACATTGAAGATTCAAAAAGTTGAAATTTCCAAAGAACTCATCATTGATAGAATTCTTGACTCCTTAAGCAAAGTCAAAGCATATGTGCAATTCCGGGTGAATTTCAACATGCAAGACAAGGATGTGTCCCTTGAAGAGTTGCACAAGTTACTTGTGCAAGCCGAAAGGGACATGGGGCTAAATGTTAGCTCCCCTAAGAATGTGCTCAATATAAGCAATAAGAGCAAGGGAACCTTCAAGAAAAGTGGCAAAAAGGGCAAGAGGCAAACTCCCCTGAAAACCAAGGCTAGAACTTTTGAAGCTAGCACTTCCCAACCCAAGAAGGGTCCCCTTGACAAGTGCCATTATTGTAATGGCATTGGACATTGGAAGAGGAATTGTTCCAAATATCTTGGTGACATCAAATCTGGAAAGATCACTCTAGTAGGTAAATGACTATCCCTTCTTTTATGTTTCTAATTCAACTTTGGTATTTTGATACAAGTTGTGATAAAGTATCCCCTTTTTATTGTAATTAGGGCCTCCTCCAAGCAACAAAAAGGGCAAGGAAAAGCATGCTTAAGAGATCGTGAGGGAGCTATGAGTAGCCACCCATGAAGCTTGGCTTTATTTGTCGTCTTTATTATCATGTTGTATTTTGAATTTCTAGAACTATTTTAATTTCCTTGTTTGATATGGAAATTTGTTTTAATCCTTTGAACAATGGTTGTAATTTTGGATTAATAGTGACTTGGTTTGCAACCCAAGTCACTACGTTTATCGTATTTTTAATTGTTCTAAAATTCATCTTTATATGCTTGACATAGAAACATATGAATATCTACTTAAAATTGATCCAATAGACAATTATAATGATAGATTCATTATATGTCCATAAGCTTGGAGTTTGTGTATGATCGATTATAAAGTGATATTGAGTTAATGAACTCACTTAAGGGAAACTTAATAACCAACATACACCCATTAAATCTTTAAAATCAAATAAGTCTATTAATCTATGTGATATCTCTCTTTCTTCACCGGGACATCATTTGTGTCACAAAAGCTATCTTTTGAATATTTAGTGTATATATTCTAAAGATAGAGTGGGAGTAATATTAAGACATAAATAATGATTTGTATACCTTGAGTAGATGAGATCTATATAAGAGAAAATAATTTGTATACATTACTAATTATGTATAGATGGGATCCATGTGAAGAAACCAAAAGAAGATGTTCTTAGGAAACTACGTGAGGAGACCAAAAGAAAGTACTTAAAGGAACATGACTAATGAAAAGACTTAAACATAAAGATTCTTGTTTGATTATGATCAAACTAAACAATAAGATTCAACGTTAACGTTTACTTAAGAGCCTAATGAAACGAAATGCATCCTTGAATATAAATGAGATTTATGATTAAGAGTTGCATAGAAAGACATATCGATGTCGATAATAGCTAAGTTAATGGTTAACCATGCTAGAGTCATTGCTAAACTTCATAAAATGGACAAGTTATACCTCTTTCCTAAATGAGTATTTTGAAAGGGACGTATGAACTCCATGTTGAATTTTACTTTTAATAATGACATTGCTTCGCTTGAATAAGTTAGAGATTAAAATCTCTTTCGATTGTTAGAGATCGAAACCTCTTTCCAAATAGGTATTTTGAAAGGATATGTTGATAACATATGTGGTTTTATCATAACAACCTAGCAAAGCAAAAATGATTTCAATTCATGAAGTGTTTCGATTGAGTGGTCAAACACGAAACATGTGGAATTGAGTGGGAGTTTGAAATTGTCATGTGTAGACATGAGATTTAGTGGGAGTAATCATCCTCCATGAATTTTACAACTTATTACTTATTGAGAATGACGAGCATATACTATCTTTGATAAAGAAATCACTTAAGTTTTCAATTCTGGATGAATATGGACTAAGATGAATCCAATTAAAACATGGGATGTTGGATTAGCATTAAGATGCGCACATCAAATCAACAAGATACGTAGGTTATTCATATTGATGAAGATGGAATTACCATGAGATGGTCATGGTCATTCATTGAACCTAAGAACTGTTGACTACATGATTGAGATCACTAATGTTTCCGCCATTAGAATAATCATGCACATGTCCTAAATAAATCATATGCTTAGAGCATGATGAGTCATTGGTAAGCCATATAAGAATCGTCATGAATTCTCGAGGAGAACTAATGAGCTATTCTAGAGTTTGAAAGAACACTCAGTTGTGTGATAAGAAGTTATACATGCTGGAGTTTCCAAACACATAAGGATTTGTGAAGATCCTAAGCCAATTACGATAAGAGAGAAATAAGAATTTGGAAGGATACTTGGTTGTGGTAAGAAGTTACACAAAACTAGTATTTTCTAAAATGCAAGGATTTGTGAGAAGTCCTAGACCAATCATCTTGACAATTGTTGCAGGATCCTACAAAACATATACCTAGTGCATTGTGAGTTGGTGGAACACTTGACTAGTGCAAGTTGTACCATCCACCATAATCCAAATTGTTGGTTATGTGATAACAACAAAAGGGTTTCTTACAAGATTAAAGAACCAAAGTCTAGTTTGAAGACTAGACATGTGCTTGGTAGAGTTCATGCTATGAGAGATGACATGAAAATAAGGGAAATCGCAATTCGAAAGTTTGAGCACGTGGACACATGGTGTGTTGAACTTTTATTGCATCAACAAGTGTTAACACACTTGTAAGACATATGGTAGTAATATGGTATTGAATACTCAAATGAAATGTCTACATTTATCGTTTGAGTTATCATTAACTCATCTTGTACTTTGTTACATCCAAACGGGTTGTAGAGACAATATTGAACCCCGTTAAAGTGACCCCGGATTAACATGGTATTTGCCCATAATCACTTGTATGAGGTGACGTCTCGAAGTGACTAGAGTGTGATGCGATTGATGGCAAGTTCAAGTGCCATAGAGTCATATGAGATGACTAGTCGATCACATAGGCAGACTGTTAGGAACACTTTGTCGGGCCTAATGACAGCTTATAGAGTTCTGGCAAATTTATATAGCCTGGTCGTGGCAAGAGCTACTATAGTATTCTAATGAGTCGATTCTTTTGACTAAAGACCTGTCGCGCCCAAGGTGGCACGTTTGAGTAACTTTGATTTATGATCCTACGACCTTCGTAAATGGGGTTAAAGGACTTATTTTGGGTTATGATGAGCTGTGGCTAGTCGAAGGGAATAGTGCGATAGGAATTGTCCACCCCTTTGTCAGGGTTAAAATAATATCTCAGGGCCACTCGAGTAGTAATGAACTGGAAATGCGTGGCCACGCTCGGAAGGTATCTAGGGTAGATAATTCCGGTCAATCAATTATTCTCCAGATCGAGGAAACCACTCTCGATATGATCACTTTCAAGTACGACCCGAAAGACACCTTGCATTGAGTGGGAGATAGTAATAGGACAAGAGAATTGGTGACGCACACTTGTCGAGGACAAGTGGGAGATTGTTGGAGTAAGTGTCCCCGACAATAATGCGATCACAATTGTCGATCATGATGATCACATGTTTAAATCTCATATTTAAGAATGCATGAGGGAAAGTAATATTTTACAGTCAACTGGTCCACACATATCGGTAATGATTGGCTGACTAGAGTTTGACATTACTGTCGTGCGACGGTGGTGATCAGTTGATACCCTGAGGTCATACCTATAGGGTAATACTCTTAATTGATCATTTAATTAATCATATGCCGATACGAGTTAATTAAATTGCTTAAAATTGACGGATGATTTTGTGAGTAGAATTAACGTGTCTCATTGTAGTTCGATTAAATAAGATACGGTCTAAGTAATCGAATTGTTTTATTACTTAGATTGAATTATTGTTTACGAAACAATTGAAGCAGAATGAATAATTTATTATAAATACAAGTTGTTGTAATTTATAATTCGATAAACCATTTTGGTACAAGTAATCAAGAATTACTAGTTAATTTTGTATGTGAAATATTTTATTAATATGTTGATTTTTAATATGTTAAAAATACATTATATTGTGACATGTCATGTAACATGTGACATATGACAAAATTGACAAATGACAAAATAAAATGGACCTTTATGTGTGTACCGAAAAATGGAGGGTGTATTAGGGTTTATATTGTGTTGTTTATTTTAAATGGAAACACAATGATTAAACTCTACATATAGCCATGCACACCTAGTTTGTCTTGGGTAGAATGCGAAGCTCATGCATTGGCCCTCTACCCTTCCCTCCACCCGGTTTTTGCATAAGAAAAGCCAAGGGTTTTTCTCTTATTATTCAACCATTCACTACATAATTTAGTAGTGTAAGAAAAATTAAGAACTCTCTACAATTTGTGAAATATTTTAGAGAAAGAAACACTCATAAAATCCTCTCCTCTTAACCGAAAAAGAAGAGAACAAAAATCCAATTTTTGTGTCAAGTTTAAGTAAGATTTTATTTAATACTAGATCATATTAATTATTATTATTATTAAGGGTGTTACTTTGGGTATAATTCATTAGGAGAGATTCTCCACTTGAATCTTGTTCTTCCACCTTTGGAGAGCTCAAGAACTAGTAAGAAGGTGAACTTACTAGTGCCCATATTCCGAAATCATCAATGTAAGAATTGATTTTCTCCTTATACTTGTAATTGTTTTGCATGCATAAGATCCGATTTAATTTATGACTAAATTAAACTATCTTACTATGAATATGTTAACATTTGAGATTAATGAATCCTAAAAGTTACTCCTAACATGTTCAGGTACAAACGTGCCCCTCAAGGTATCCTTAAATCCTTTCCACGAGACAAACGGTTCATCACTCTCCTTCCACGCCTCCCTAATCACTGCCTTGTTGCGGTTCCACCACAACCCAGCCTTTCCTTTCAAGTAGTGTGAAGCTTGATCTACTTGCAATTCCTCTGGATAGTTCAAGACTTCGAAAAGATTGTCAAACTCCCGACACCAATCTCCCAGAAATGACGGTTCACCAAGTCCATCATACTTCATCGGGTTATGACGAGCAATAGCGGCACTCATCTTAGCAGGATCCTTTGTCGCAGTCTTTGATTGTAAAGCAGCAGTCAGCGTATCATTGGTTGTAATGAGCCTAGCGATCTCTTCCTGAGTCATAACTATGGATGTAGCTTTCTTGGGTGCCATTTGGGTTCTAATAAGATAAAATAAGAAACATAAGTTTCCGTTCTAAGAAGTTTTTGGGTATTAGGTAGAAGATAAAATTTCCTGCGTACAAAAGAATATGTGATTGATCGAGCTGGCCTTGCCCGCCAACCACGGCATCACGGTATACACGGTATCACGGCCTGACGGCCTCTTTTTCTTTCTATTCCGCAATTAATTATTTTTGATACATGTTTAGTCTTTAATTCATGCAATCTCATAATTCTATGCCTACAGGCTCAGGGCAACACATTCCGCATATCTCTAGACATGAAATTTACAAAACATGTAATTCACATACACAATCAATTCATGTGAAGATGCAACAATTCGTTATTCATATTTCTCCATCTTATGCCATTTATGATGTTTCAAGAAAATCTCCATGCGTATTCATGCTATGAATTAAAACAGGCTCAAAATAATTTTCAATCACCACACTGCCATTATATAGGCCACATCCTATCACCCATACATAGGCCACATGCCTATTACCTCCATCTGTCTCAAAATTTATTACCTTTCGTTCTCATCCTGCAAATAAAAATAGTACTTCTCGCAACTTCAAGATACGATTAGACCCTTAAGGTAAAGCATCCACGCTAACCACCCTTCTCTCTCTTTATCCTTCCTCGAGGTGACCGGCTCAAAACTGAAAAGGGCCAGATCAAGGACGTCTCCCTAACCTAAAAAATGGGCTCCTAAACAGTTTCTACCCCGGGTTCATTTTATTAGACTCGTCCTAAGTTCATTAAATTCATTTGTTTAGGCCTTAGGATCGTTCGCTCTGATAGCACTTTGTAATACCATCTCAAATAAATAAAGGTGTCACCATCTCAGTTGCCTAAAGTAGTAAGTATAAAAGACAAACAATATAAAGGTACTTTAAGACGATATATTATTAAAGTGCCTCAAAAGAGTTTATTACAAATATCCAACTTGATAAATAATTATTATAGAGTACTTAAACAACTCGCATCGGAATTAAAATAAATAGTGTCTGGATATTAATAAGGTGATCTCTAGACTCGAGTGATCTCGTCCCAAAGCTCCCCTCTAAGCATTCAGCACTTCTCACAAGCTAACCTGAAATCAATCTGCTCCCCATTATAGTTCATCACTGGTGTTCACGAATACACAATCAACCACGAGGTTGAGTAGGATAACCAAACAACAATAACAATAATGATAATACGTTAGCCTGCAATACAATTCACGAACCAACCAAGATCATCGTGCTCACACACGCACGGCACACATACGGCACACACACTGCACACACACACAGAGCGCACACACACACGGCACACACACGGCTTGACCGTGCCATACATACACGCACCATACGGTGAATTCCAATTCGACACCATACACGGTGTACTGCTCAGGTCTATGGGCCACTCCTAACGCCACCATGCATGTCTGACCATCATACGTACAGGACCACGGCACTTACACATCCCCGTGCCCGACCGACCAAACAATCTCAATAACAATGCCAATCTCTTTCACAATCAATCAACAACAAAGAACCAACCAACAAGATAATAATATGATCATAAGACAACAATGATATCAATATGCTCAAGACAATAATTACGACGATGTGCTCAAAACAACAATTACAACAATAATCCATCTTCCAACAATTCTTCAATTACCAATATAGTAAAGTTGAGTAGTTAACCTACCGCTTAGCAAATCTTCTCAATTAAGCAAATAAATCAAAAGGCCTCTTCAATAAATTCACCACCTAAACAATAATTGAATTATGTATTTTTATTAACTATTATTATTAATAAATTTAAGATGTAAACTACCCAAAACAAATATCGCAAAACGCCACAACCAACCCCCAATCACACGGCCAAATCGACGGTGGTCAACCCGCCGGTCAACAGCCACCACGGCTCGGTCCTCACGGTCAACGGCCTTAATACAGGTCAAGGTCAAACGTAAACAATTGATATTAGATGATTATATATCTTACCGTAATTAATTATCGCAAGGTACAAAGCTCCGTCTTAAAGTTGTCTCACAAAAGCTCTCCTCACAATTGTATTTGAGCTTTTGAAGAAGAATAATTATAATTGTGAGGCATATGGTTGGTATTTATATAAGTTGGTATGAGAAGTAGGAAGGTTCTAGGAACGTCCTTTTAATAATAAAATAATGAAAATATCTTAAAGCATAGGTAACACCCAAACCAAATACCACCTTCCTTCCTCTTGGTCCCCACCGTGGCCCACACGGCTCCTCACACACGGTTCACCCGTGGTCCCCACTCCGTCTTATTTGCTTACTTTATTTTACTTCTTTTCTATTGCGACCACAATTATTATTTATTATTCTCCTTAATATTTATTCATCTTATTATTTATTTACGACCACCACATAAATATAAATATAACATAAATTATTAATTAAAATACGGAGTATTACAGGTTGGAGTATGTGTCCTCAACAATAATGCGATCACATATTTAAATCTCATGATAGTACATAAGGGATGATACATTATATAGTCAACTGATCAATATTTATCGGTAACGATTGGCTGACTAGAGTTTGACGTTACTGTCGTTTGACGGTGGTGATCAGTTGATCCCTTGAGGTCACACCTATAGGATGGAACCCTAATATTTCTGATCAAATGTATTTGATACGGGTTGATCAGTCCCTTTATATATATATATATATATATATATATATATATATATATATATATATATATATATATATATATATATGTATGTATGTATGTATATATATATATATATATGTATGTATGTATGTATATAGAATCAGGATCCCGTACGAACCAAATTAAGTTACGAACCGTACGAACTCCTTCTCAGCCCTTAGATCAAACAAATCAAAGGCTGTTATTAATTGACTTACTACTCCTGTGTTTCATTTCTCCAAAAACGTACACCAACCCCATAACTCCCTCATCCTTATTCATCAGACCAGCAGCATCATATCATCACCGGAGCTCCGACGTCGACCTCGACGGAACACCACCATTGCTCTTCTATCATATCTCGCCCGTCGATGATGCTTATTTCCAACCCATCTTGGTCCCTCTCTGTCTTCCCCGCAGATTCAATAACCATCACTTGTTTTCGCTCGTCGCCGGCGTACCACCGTTCTGCACGCACTGCTACGACCTTGTCATTATCCCTTTTGCTTTTCTTCTCTTCAGCTTTCTTACTCATCAGATCTACTGACAAACCATCGCCACTGAGCGCGGTTCATCATCAACACCTCCATTCCGTCATTGCCGGCGGTATTCTTGGCTTAAGTTGAGGTAAGAGATCAAATTAGAGATGATGGGTTGTTGTATGTTTACGAATTCAGTTGGGATTAAGGCATGAGTGGTGGTGTACAAACCATTGTCGATGGCATTATTCGCCCAATCTCGTCGTCGTCCCGTCGCCTACACCAATACTCTCGCTAAATTCATCTCAACATTCCTAATTTTGGTAATTATTTCCCCAAATTTGACCTAGTTCAAAGAAATCGAACCTTAATTCGACACTTTGCATTTACTTTTCATCTTCAACCTTTGATAAAGTTTAATTTCGCTTCGGCGATCATAAAACTTCTCATTATCTTTACTTTTCATGAATCTGATTGTTTAAATTAATTACGTATGTTCAGTAATTGCTGATTTCCTCTTTGTGAAATTTTCAGGTAGTAGCAGAAAAAAGTGAACGAAGCGGAAATCACAGAGCAAGACTCACTTCTTCGGGTATGGAACTTCTCATCAAATTACGAACTCTTTCGATTATTTATTTATTTTCTAATTTTTTTTAAAAAAAATCACTTTTTGAGCAAGTTAAGAGTAGTTGATGAGGCCGAAGATAAGTTCATGTTAACTTTTGGCCAGATCCTCTTTGACCGTATTTGCCAGGACTGGAGGGTCAGATTAGTTGCTTTCCTCAGTAATTAGTCTGATGCAACAAAACACAATATTCACAAAATAGTTTACAAAATTATGTTTCTTATTAAAAGTTCACTTGAATATCCTCTTTGGTGCTGAAATTGTTTAGCTAGTAGTAGAAATTCTAATTAGTCTAGGATATTCAAGTCAATTGTTATTAGTCACTTACTATACGCCTTATTTCCAACTGTGTTTGCGTCCAGTTTTCGAAAGAAAAGAAATTACAAACTAATTAGTCTAGGATATGCTTATATTCGTTTGTACTAGAAACGTTTTTAGGTACTAAGTACATTGCTTGATACACTTCTTTAGATTGGTTATCACACATGATAGATACACATCTCTAGCTAGCTAGATACACTTCTTTGGTAAGCTAGATACACTCCTTTAACTAGCTAGATATAGTCATTTACCTTGTTAGATACACATCTTACTTCTGATGATCATGCAGTTTTCTTTCTTTTTTTTTCCTTGAGTGATAGTGTTCAGCGTTTACTTGAAGATCTTCCAATACTTTACTCATAAGAGACATGCACTTTGTTTCTTCTCCATAATATTTTGACGCTCATTATCGTCTCAGCCTCCGTTTTCTCTATACTAGATATATGGTTTTACTCTAACCCATAATTGTTACTCTGTATTATGTAACTCATAGGAATCCTTATCGTAACCATCCATTTATTCCTGAGATTATCACAAACAAGCTCAAAGTATATAGATATTATTTATATCCAATTTATCGAGTGTGATCATCTACCTCTCTTTAAGTCTATTAGCTCAATCGGTAGAGCATCGTGCAATTGCACGAAGATGTGGGTTCAAACCCCACATAGGCTGTTTTTATTTGTATACTTAGTGTCGTAATATTTTCCGTCCATATTTTGTTAATTTTCTACTCACTCAAGTAATTATGCTTTATCGGAATTCGAACTCAAATCTATGTGCAGTATTTACACATTGCTTTAACATTGAGCTGGTTGGTAGTCCTTAACAACAAAAATTAGAATGTCAACAAGTGTTACTCCACGACATCAGTAGTAGTGTTACTGCATAGAGTAACTCATGTTACTGCAATGGTGTGCTCATGTTACGTATTATTATCATAATCTATTTATAGGATTAGAGTAACATACTTATAATAAGATTAGCTATACAATCAAATCACACCACTATTATTTCAATTGTTGCAAACTAATGTCTTAGGCTATGTGGGACTTGAACCCACACCTTTGTGCATTAATACACATCGCTCTACCATTGAGCTAATAGCCTTTTACCCTTGTGACATTAAGAACAAGTCGGAAAAAATAATCTTGTCATTGTTTAGTCTAATAATCAAATAGAAATAGTTGAGCTTGAGCACTTCCAGAATATACTCATAATCGTAGATTCGTAGCGGGCGCCCAATCCTACCCTAAACCCTTTCCCGTCCTAAATTTAGGATATCCAGTCGAAAAAAGTCGGGTTGACTAAAAATACAAGTTTGAAAAGGCCCATTATTAAGGGAAATGGGGTTCATCTCCTTTTTTTTCCCGGGTTGACATAAAAGTTCAAATCGAAAATTAATTTATTAAGGAAAATTGGTTTTAGTCGAAAAAAGGCCGGGTTGACTGAAAATGCATGTTTGATAAGTCCATTTGTTAAGTAAAATCAGATCACCGGCGAAATCCTCGAGAAAATGAGAAAGCTCATCATTTTTCCTATTTATGAGTGAAAATCAGATCACAAGCGAAAATAACGGGTTTTTGCGAAATGCACGTTTTAAAACGAGCATTATGAAGGCAAATGTGTTTTTGAAAAACATAAAACCAGTGTCCGCACTTCCAGAGCACCTGACAAAGAAGCAGGCATTTCTTACTGTTCCCGATCATGAAAAAGAATCATCCATTCCAAAAGAAAAATGAAAACATGGGGCATTAGCTGATGCCAATGAAAAAAGACACGGACGAATACACACCTGAGGTCGAGGAAGTTCCACGGGTACAGGAGAAGCAGTTTTTCCTAAGGAAGCGGCAGGTCGGCCAATTCAAGCCGCTGGGGACAATTAAGCAAATGAAGCAGATAAGGCAAATGAAACATAAGCAAATGAAGTTGTTGAAGAGAGGTCTTACCTATTTATAGATAGGATGGGAAGATTGACTTCTCTATCTCTTCTCTAATGGTATAGTCTGTCTATTGGACTAGGACAGCAACTTCGGAAGCAGACAAACAAGGCAATTACTTTCCTTGAACTATATATACATACATACGCACGCTTGCCTACCTACACCAATTATCAGTGCTCGAGAAAGCAAGGCATGGCGCATTTCAGTAGCACCCGATGATGGGAATTATGGCTTTTACCCCCGAAAAAGGCCGGTTTTATTAAAAATTTCCACAAATATATCTACCGCAAACATAAAATTTAACAATATAAGTAAACAACATGGGGCATTTTGAGAAATATTACACTAATCAAACATTACTTTATCACAACAAAGACAAATTCATAGTAGTAGGTTGTCAGATTAAGATCATTGTCAGAAATATATGATTAACATCAATATACTCGCTATAAACTACCGCAAATTAGTCCCACACCTTTTTCCTTAATGTGAAACCTCGTTCACGAGAGCTTTGAGGATTATCTTGAATAGACCAGTAGAGCCTACATTTTTCACCTAAACAATGGCAAGAAATACAAGATCAGTGAATATTCTTACATCGAGCCAACTTATATGGAGTAACTATTTGAAGATCAAAGTAACTGAAGATCAGATATCGACAAAATGACTATTTACAATTTCTGATTCATACACCCACTCATTGGAACATTTTCAAAGTAAATTTTACAGTTACGAGTGACAGGAGAGTAACACGAATTCTTAAAACACACGATCTCAACTCTCAAGCTTTATATATCGCAAAGCCACCTCATTTACTGACTAAGTACCCATTATTGAAGTCAACCTTTACTAGTTACAAATCTCACCTATAATATGGGCAACACCCGAAAAGTTAGCCATCACTTGTGCTATATCACCTACTCGGCTCTATCTGTCATCATCGTTATTGTTGCTACTAAACATAGCAGGTAACATGTCTTGAAGCCTCTCTTCAGTTATAGTGACCCAAAATTCAGCTGCTTTTGGGCTGATTTTAAACCATCCTTCAGCTGGGAACTTGACATAAACAGCTTCGATATTATCGTCCCTATTAAGGGGGCTCCCGAAAACTTCCTTCAGAACCTGTAACAAGATTTAGTCCATATTTAACTTTTACTCCCAGATTTAGTCCATATTTAACTTTAGTAGTTAACTTTTTCTTTGACAGTTCTTTTCTCCAAGTATGAGTTAGTACTACGACATAAAAATTGTCATTTTTATTTATCAAAACAATGATTATTATATTACTGTTTCTAAAAAGTCCGGACAATTTCATATTTTCAGATACAAATTTGGCACCATTTGACCATCATCTCATATACAAAACTTTCAAGGAAACCAACTGAAATAGTTAAATAAGTTAGTACAGGAAGGTTTAAACACTAACAGGTCCGTAGACAAAGAAAGATAGTTATGAGGCTGGACACTGATTGCAGGATAACTCTGCAAATCAGACAGGAGTAAACAATTAAACATACACAAGCATAGTTCATACTACAACATCAAGTGAATAGACAAAAAAAAATGGCCCAAGTAAAAAACCAATGGCAGGATATGGCAGAATCTCCATTATATTCCTCTGACTGTGATCCTCTTTCATGAAAGCATTCAGTGACAACTGACAACTATATGGTTGTGGGAGTAAAAAGGCAAACATATTTGAGCTATGGGTGCGGAATCAAAAGTACAAAAGTTCACAACAACATTCGGGGTAGTAGCTCAAGTAAAAAACCAATGACACGAGCTAGTGTCTCTAAGATATGTGACCTGCACTCTTTATAGTCCCTCATGGCTACACTTGTAAAATAGCTGGCCAAGCAATTTACTGGTGAGGCTTACCCCAGGGATGTCATCCTCTTGGAGATTTGGTAGCTCTTCGATGATCAAGATTACGGGACGAGCTCATAAATAGGATACAAGACTATCCAACCTATCCGTCGGCTTTTCAAACTCATTTACGGAATATATATTAACATCATTTTGAGACGTTCAACTCGCCAACAAACTCGCTACATCTCTTTCCCTCGTCCCTTTCAAGGGAGCAACCCTTACTTACCATAGGTAAAATAAAATTAAATCACATTACAAAAACAAAACAAGGTTCCATCCGAATAAGAAAGTTTGTCCATAGAAAAAATCAGCAGGCGAAGTTTGTCCACTAATTGCCTGGTCATATAAACGAAGCCGATCCCATCTGTGCTAGAAAGACGGAAACGGTAAAGGCAAAGTCGGGACCGTACTTAAACTCGTTTGATCTCATTTAGTTGCTAGATACAAACCTTTAGCTTGCTAGATACACTACTTCAAGTTGCTAGATACATACCTTTAACTAACTAGATAGATACACTCTTTTAAGTTGCTAGATACATACCTTTAGCTCCCTAGATACACACATCTTTAAGTTGTTAGATCCATACCTAAACCTAGCTAGAAACACTCATTTAAATTGCTAGATACTTAATTTTAGCTAGCTAGCTACACTTTTGTAAGTTGCTAGATACAAACCTTTAGTTAGTTAGATACACTCTTTTAAGTTGCTAGATACTTATATTTAGCTAGCTAGATACACTCTTTTATGTTCCTACCTACAAACCTTTAGCTAGCTAGATACGCTCTTTTAAGTTCCTAGATACATTTAATGCTTGCTTGCTACTTCATTTTAGTACCTAATGATTATGACAGGTTTGTATTAGTGCATTTAAGACCTTATGACTAATTAGTTGTCAGTGAAAGAGAAAGGCCAAGGCTGTGGAGGGTCCCCTTAAAAGTGCAGATTTAGTCGTCAAATCTCCGGCATGCTAGATACACTCTTTTACCTTGTTAGATACACATCTCTTGCAAGATAGATACACTCATTTACCTTACTAGATACACATCTATGGCATGCTAGATAAACTCCTTTAGATTTCTAGATACACTCATTTACCTTACTAGATACACATCTCTCGCATGCTAGATACACTTCATTACCATACCAAATGCACATCTCTAGCATGCTAGATACACATCTACAGAAGCTCCACAACTAGCACAACGATCAACGATGAAATACAAAACATGTGAAATACAGGAAAATTCACAATTTAAAAACTACCTCTCGTTCCAAATTCAGATATCCATTTAAGGCCATAAAATATTACAGCCAATGAATATCATAAAATTGACAGTTCAAGCAAATAACACATACAATTGTGGATCTAGTGTAAAAATATTAATGTGGTTACCAACAAACCTGACTTTGTTGCATAAGATAAGACGTACCTCTGGAGATAGGGCTATGATATGTGTAATGGCAGTTGTTGCATAAGATCCTAAAATTAAGTCCTGCGACCAGCTTTCCTTTCACTTTCAAGAGGAAGAAGTTCTGAATCGTGATATAGGCAATAATTTTGAATCATGCCCACTGGCTACCTTATTAGTTATTGGTCACCATAACTCAAAGGGCATGACTACGGAATTTAAATTTTGATTCATACTAATACATAATTAAAATTGTGGTGTTGGTTAAATCTTGTAAGTCTTATAACTTAAAAGCAAATGCAACTTTTAGGACAGGTCCTTCAGGAATGCGTACTTCAGGAATCTTTGGTGGTGATCTAAAAGTACCAAATGATTAAAAATAATATAGTGACAGTGACTCTTCCAACATCACAAATCAATTTAGAAATTAGCTGCTGACTTGTGGAAGAAATTCGACGCATTGGACAATAAGAAAAGCCCAGCGAGAGTTAAAATCAGGCGATAGCATATCAAACTAAGCAAATTTTCATAATAAGATCGGTATTGATGAAAGATTTTGACATGAGCCTCCATTCTAGCCACATTCCCCTGATGAATGATTACATCTATCTTAACAAAGGAGAGAAATGAGTAAATGTGACAAGGATGCAAAAGAGAAAGATAAGTGAAGATGGCCCGATATCAGGATATGTGATTCTCCAAGTAACAGAAATAATAGAATAAATTGCATGAACTGGCCTTCTAAAATCAGTAATCACACAAATACGCAAGCTGACCAAAATGTGGTCTCTCTGATCATCAACAACAACAGGATCCAATTCATGTTTTCTTCAATTTTAAAAACGACAAATTCCAATCCTCCGTTGAGGTCATAAGCTCAGGTGCGAACTACCTAGATAGGAGTAAATACACATATTACTGCCCCAGATTCACAAATTAATACTCTACATACATACATCGATTTGTGTATCTGGTAGTATTTATTCATGTATCTGGTGACGTATTTTATGTATCCAAATACAATACATACACCAAAATACAAAGTACCACCCTTACCCCTGCACTAACACCACAACAGAGGATTGGAATTTGCTCACCGTCAATAAAGTTAACCCAACAACGAACACCGTCAATATCATCGACAATAAGGGGGTAACACGCCGCTCACTGTCACTTTCAATGTGCAAAGCACTAACAACCTGAACAATCACAAATGTTATTAGTTCGAAGCCTATATTACCTATAGATACACATATTACTTAGTCCAGATACATATATTACTTAGTCCAGATACACATATTATACATCCAGATGCACTTTGTCGATTTGTGTATCTGGTAGTATTCCTTCATGTATCTGGTGACACATATTATGTATCCAATTAGATGCACTTACGATAAACAAAAATACAATGTACATACACGACCCCACCCCTTCACTAACATAGTAACACCACATCAAGCTTATCATCGCCGGAATATGTTAATTTTGATTATAAAACTTACATACCGGTCATCTGACGAGCCATCACAGGCTTCATTTGGTCATACCATTGCCGATGATTTCCCGTCACAAATTTGATTTCTCCGGCGTGAAAGTCTTGTGCTTCCGGCGATGAATCAATGATGTGAAGCCTGAAGGAGACAAACGAAATAAGAACGGTGTCGGCTATGTTCAAGGCCTAAATCGCTGGTAGATTAGGTCGTCGCAGTGGGGATGTCCGTGTTTTCCGGCTGTGATTGTTAGTCCGGTGTCGGCGATCGGAGGTCGTGGAGTCGTGGCTTGTGTGTCGGGGTGAGTGAGAAAGGGGATATGAATAATTGACTGTTAATGATGGTTTATGATTAAAAGGTCAACGCGTGTTTAGTTTAATTTAGGCTGGTTCGTACAGTTCGTACGTTAGAGTAGTTCGTACCTGAACCCGCCCCTATATATAGGTGGGATCCGGTGAGTCCACCTAAATATTTGAGTCCATGAGTCTATAAAACAATATCACGCACTATACAAAACAATATCACGAAATTTTTTTTTTCAAAATTATTTTTTTTTTCAAAATAAAAAATTTTTTCGAAAATTTTTTTTTTCGAAAATTTTTTTTTTTCGGAGATTTTTTTTTTCAAATTTTTTTTTTTCGAATTTTTTGTTTTCAAATTTTTTTTTTCCAATTTTTTTTAACAATTTTTTTTTTCGTGTAAGCTGTGATATTGTTTAGTATAACGTGTAATATTGTTTAGCATAACTTGTGATATTGTATTACAAAACAATACCACGAAATTTTTTTTTTCAAAATTTTTTTTTTCGAAATTTTTTTTATCTATTTTTTTTTCGTGAAAGCTGTGATATTGTTTAGTATAACGTGTGATATTGTTTAGCATAACGTGTGATATTGTATTACAAAACAATATCACGATTTTTTTTTCAATTTTTTTTTTTCAAAAAGTTTTTTTTTCCAACTGTGATATTGTTTAGTATAACGTGTGATATTATTGAATATAACGTGTGATATTATATCATGGACTCACGGACTCAAAAAGATAGGGTGGACTCATGTGATCCTAATTTTATGTATATATATATATATATATATATATATATATATTTAGTTGTGTGAGTTAGTTGAGGTCGAGTTTAGAACTCGAGTTAATGCAAGTTTATTATTCAATTATGCAATGATTGACTAATAAAATTTTATATCTTATTGTAATGTGATTAAATAATATTTAATTTAATAATTAAGCGTTAATTCATTAAATTAATCGAGGTATTATATTTTTAGAGGTAGAGGTTATTTCTTGATTATATTTTACAAGGGTTGTAAATTAATTAAATTGGACATTATAGGACTCATTATATTTTCATATAATGACATAATTATCACTTTAGAGTTAAGTGTATATTAATCATTTGTTTATTGGAGTAAAAAGAGAGAGAGTGGTCCTTACTCAGCCCAAAATAGGCCACAAAACGCAGCAAAAGCGACAACAATTGCAAACATAATTTAAGACCTTTGAAAATGACCCAAAATTAACATAAAAAGAGACCTAAAATCGGGCTAGGGATAGGACGGTCTCGGAAACCGTTTGGGTTGTCATCACCCTCACATTAGCATGAGCAGATGAGAAAGTGATGAAGAGCCACGACCAAAAACAACAAACCCAACATACGACACAAAACAGGAACAAAATTTTAAAACGAACAGTCAGACGGACTGTTTAATCATCATAGAAACAGACTGTTTTTGTGTATTTGTATTGTTTCAGTTTTGGGTTGTTTTGTGATGATTTATTTGAACATAAAATGAAAGATTAAAAGAAAACATTTCACTATGAGCCCGGTTTTGCATTCAACAAAACCCGTGTGAATGGACGTGAAATGAACAAGAAAAACATCCCACTTGAGCTCGGTTTTGCATTCAACAAATACCGTTTGATGGGCGTGAGATGAACAAGATATGACTTAAACGAGATCACGAAGCAAGGACTCAACTCCGCTCCAAAGCACTAAGCAAATGAAGGTTCTCTTGCACTAAGCAAAGATGGGTTTGTCCAAGCACTAAGCAAAGGACTTAAGGGTTTTCAAAACCTCTCAAATCTTCATTCTCAAAATCTGATTTGTTACAAGGCAAATGAGCTCCTTTTATAGAGACTCACAAAGCATCTAGGCCATCCATCTAATAATAGATCCAAAGGCCATAAATTAAAGAGAAACAAAACAAAAATACAAAGTAGATAAAGTACAATAAACAAGGCAAATGGACAGCTCCTTGGACTATTTGAACCGTGAAAAAGGGCTGCTATGATGATGTTTAAAGTTCCTTCCTTGCTTGGCATTTTGCTTGCATCAAAAGGGGACCATTTGATGTCGCTTTCGAATGGAATCTTTGCAATTTGTGCTCATCTTTTCACCTTAGAAACCGGTTGCCTTAGCTCAAAATCTTGGTTGCCACATTCGTTTCATACTCCCTTTGTTGAGAAAAGTTTGTCCTCAAACTTTCGCGGTTAAGAACATGGTATAACAAAAGACGATTTCAAAAACAAAAACATTTTCAGAAAAAGTAGTGTAGATGATAAAGAGGGAGACAACAAGATCCCATTCTAAGCAAGCACACGGCAAATACTTAGAACCCCCTTGTTAGCCAACTCGATTCAAGCATCACACAAGTGCTTGAACCAAAGCCAACACCCACAAATCAAGCCACGCACAGATTTGCGGTGTCACACCCTAAAACACCAAGGACCACCATTTTCCAAGATCGTCTTGGTTTAAGAAAACACAAGAGCCTAAGCTCTGATACCATTTGGAATAAAAAGAGAGAGTGTGGTCCCTACTCAGCCCAAAATAGGCGACAAAACGCAGCAAAAGCGACAACAATTGCAAACATAATTTAAGACCTTTGCAAATGACCCAAAATTAACATAAAAAGTGACCTAAAATCGGGCTAGGGATAGGACGATCCCGGAAACCGTTTGGGTGGTCATCACCCTCACATTAGCATGAGCAAATGAGAAAAGGATGAAAAGCCACGACCAAAAACAACAAACCCAACATACGACACAAAACTGGAACAAAATTTCAAAACGAACAGTCAGACGGACTGTTTAATCATCATAGAAATAGGTTGTTTTTGTGTATTTGTATTGTTTCGGTTTTGGGTTGTTTTTTGAGGATTTATTTGAACATAAAATGAAAGATTAAAAGAAAACATTTCACTATGAGCCCGGCTTTGCATTCAACAAATCCCGTGTGAATGGACGTGAAATGAACAAGAAAAACATCTCACTTGAGCCCGGTTTTGCATTCAACAAATATCGTTTGATGGGCGTGAGACGAACAAGATATGACTTAAACGAGATCACGAAGCAAGTTTAAGCTTAGGAGTAGTTTTGCCCGAGATCACGAAGCAAGGACTAAACTCTGCTCCAAAGCACTAAGCAAATGGAGGTTCTCTCGCACTAAGCAAAGATGGGTTTGTCCAAGCACTAAGCAAAGGACTTAAGGGTTTTCAAAACCTCTCAAATTTTCATTCTCAAAATCTGATTTGTTACAAGGCAAATGAGCTCCTTTTATAGAGACTGACAAAGCATCTAGGCCATCCATCTAACAATAGATCCTAAGGCCATAAATTAAAGAGAAACAAAACAAAAATACAAAGTAGACAAAGTACAATAAACAAGGCAAAATGGACAGGTTCTTGGACTGTTTGAACCGTGAAAAAGGGCTGCCATGATGATGTTTAAATTTCCTTCCTTTCTTGGCATTTTGCTTGCATCAAAAGGGGACCATTTGATGTCACTTTCGAATGGAATCTTTGCAATTTGTGCTCATCTTTTCACCTTGGAAACCGGCTGCCTTAGCTCAAAATCTCGGTTGCCACATTCGTTTCAGTTTATTTTATATAATTATTATATGATCAAACAAATACTTATTTATGTAAGATAAATAAAAAAATAATCTTATGTTTGTGTAACAAACATTACAAAATCAAAATGGTCCATTTTACACTAAAGTCGCCGAAAATATGGTGTTGTGTGACAACATCTTATTTTTGTCTTTTCTTTAATCAACCCCATGCATATAATGTAACACCCCCATACCCCAAGTGCCTTACTAGGACAACTTAAAGCATGGAAGTGTTGTCATCTCGGTTACCCGAGGCAATGTATATCAAATAGACAATAAAGAAACGGACGTTAATAAATGAATTTAAAGTGATACAAGTCCAACAAACCAAAACTGATAAAGTAAATACAACTATTTCTCAAAACTGTCAAACCAACTAAAATAATATAAAAGAACGTCTATGACACAGCGGAAGATTTCTAAGCAGCTCGTGGCGACTCAACCCAGCTATCCCATGCGCATCAACTCATACCTGCTCAATAACTGCTCACCATCCCCGAATGGATCACCACAGTTTTTAAAACAATTAAACGGGGTCAGTACTGATTACATACAACAATACAGGTGAAACAATATATAATCCAAACTAACCAACCAATCTCCTTCACAACTCCACACACCTGACTATACACTAAAATGTGTAGTCCTGCCAGAATACCCATCGCAACAAGTATTCCACACCGCCAGTGGGGGACCGCAGTCGTTCCCACCAAAGCCCCGCTCATCTCATCCGAGTGATAAACCCAAGTTCCTAAATGTGCACATCCCTTCTGTGGCGGGTTCCACATAAGGCAAATCAAGGGCGTGAAGCCACTCCCGCAAGTGACTCCACTCAGCCGATGACGCACCTCGTAAACCACAGACAGTTATACAACCAACTATACAATCAACAATCACCAAATCCAATTCCGATATGATATAAATTAACAACAACGATCAATTATCAACCATGCCATGTAAACAATACTGAATTGACCCTCTATCTCCCCTGTTATTCACTATATGCATGGACTACTTATCCAGACTCTTAAAGTATACTACAGAGGATCCAAATTTCAGGTACCACCCTCTTTGCAAGCCTCTAAGACTCACTCATTTGATGTTTGCAGATGACCTACTCCTATTCTCTAAAGGGGATGCTCAATCTATCATAATTTTGCTAAGAACCTTTGCCACATTTTCTCAGTCTTCTGGGCTTAAAATGAGCAAAGGAAAATCCAATGCATATTTTAATGGGGTCAAAGACAGTGTTAAAACAGATATACTCCAGAGGTCAGGTATGGTGGAGGGGAGCCTCCCTTTCAAATATTTAGGAGTCCCAATCAAGAGTACCAGATTGAATGCCCAAGACTGCAGACCCTTAATTGACAAAATTCTCACTAAAAACAGAAACTTGGGGGCAAGAAAACTATCATATGCAGGTCGTTTGGTACTGATCAAGGCAGTGCTCAAAACTTTTCACAACTATTGGGCCACTATGTTTATTCTCCCAAGTGGGGTAATCACTAGAATTGAAAGCATCTGCAGAAACTTCTTATGGGATGGAGGAGCAGAATATATGAGGTCCCTTCTTGTGGCATGGGAAAAGGTGTGCAAGCCCAAGAATGAAGGGGGTCTTGGACTAAAAAATGACGCAATCTGGAACAAAGCTGTTGTGGGTAAACTAGTATGGTGGATATCTTCCAAGGCAGACCATCTTTGGGTCAGGTGGGTCAATCAAATCTATATCAAAAATGAAACCTGGCAAGGATATAGCCCTAAAACTGATGCTAGTTGGTATTGGAAAAAATTATGCAAGACAAAGAATATCCTAGCAGAACACTACAATCAACATCAATGGACATCACAAAAAGGTCAGGAATATACAGTCGCCAAAGGGTATGAATGTCTCAGGGATAAAGGGAATACCGTGTCCTGGAATCATATAGTCTGGTCAAAATTAACTATGCCTAAACATGCTTTCATCTCGTGGCTCTATCATCAAAAAGCCATGAATGCAAATGCAAAACTTAAAAGGTTAGGATGCTGTGAAGAGGATACCTGTTACCTTTGTGGCAGGACCAGTGAAACAATAGATCACCTTATTTTTTATTGTGCTTATAGTAGAAGGCTTGTGGACGGTCTTAGTCGATGGATTGGAGAAAGCCTGCCTACTCAGGACATTCTGGGATGGAGATTAAGCCTGCATGGATCAAAGCTTCGAAAAGACTTCATAAACTCTGTTGTGAATGCATGCATCTATCAGGTATGGCATCAGAGGAACTCCTGCAAATTTGAGGCAAGGATTTTGAGACCGGAGAGAGTGATACAGATGGTGATTAAGGATTTAAGAACACGATATTCTGGTCTTCGTCATCAATCATCAGATGGGGATGGGCGATGGATTAGGGCGATTGGTTTCCATTAAAAGATTTCGAGATCAAGGGTTTGAAGATTGTAGTTTGATGAAAAGGGGAAAGTAGAGGAGACGGCATCTGATATTTGTTGGTATATTAGGTTTTGTTGTGGGTCGTCTTTTGTTTCTGTTTGTCTGATGAGGTTGTGTATGGATTGCTAGATGGGCTAGGCCTATTTTCGATCCAAAACCGATGTACTGGTTACCCGATCTTTAATATATTTCTTACATTTTATCGAAAAAAAACAATACTGAGTAGGGAAACCCTACCTGGAATAGCAACCACAAGACCGTCACAGCAGCTAATCAGTAACGTTCCTCTACGAATCCTCCTCCTATAACACATATACATATAATTACCACAAAATCCACACAATACACCCAAAACCCCCAAAACTTCCCAATTAGGGTTTTAACCAAACTCAACGAAACGTTATAAAAATTATACAAGAAGCTTACCCTTGACACGACGATCACAACGATGTAAAGAACAAGACAATCCGACAATCCTAGCCCTTGAGATTTGCTAACAACGTGACGAGAGAGAACTACGTAACTTCTTTTCTTTATAAAGGTTTTAGAAAGGTGAAAAAGTGATTAAAGAGAATGACGGAAACCTCTTATAATAATCACGCGTTATTAAAAAAACCCGTCTAAAATAACCCGTAAGACGCGCTTACTCGATCGAGTGCCCCGTACTGGATCGAGTGTCACACGTACTCGATCGAGTACCCATCAGGTCACCTACTGTTTTGCGTAAAAACATACTTACTCGACAAAGTAAGCCCCACTCGATAGAGTACCCATAAACACAGAAAAACGTAGTATTACAGTCTTCCCTCCTTAAAAAGAACTTCGTCCCCGAAGTTCAACTCATACACAAAAACAAAACATACTATCGCAACTCCGACACCACAACATAACCAAAAACTCAAAACAAAGTCGAAACAAAACTTCCAACCAAAACTCAAACCGACTCAAAACAACTAGTAATTGTACTAAAACTATCATAAATTAAAGCATACAAAAACCTTATGAAACCATCTCCTACCCCCTAAAAGAAACATGGTTACGTCCCCGTAACCACACATACCTGATCAAAAAGAGACGGATACCGCCCCCTCATAGCCTCTTCCGCCTCCCATGTAGCCTCCTCAACCGCATGGTTAGACCATAGAACCTTAAGTAACACTGTTTCCCCATTCCTAGTTTTCCGAACCTTGCGATCAAGAATTTGTTTTGGATCCTTACCATAAGACAAGGACTCATCCAACTCTATGTTCTCCACCTCTAACACATGTGAAGGGTCGCTCACATACTTCAGTAACTGAGACACATGAAACACATTATGCACCCTATCCAAAGCCGCTGGTAACGCTAACCGGTAAGCAACCTCACCCACACGATCCAAAATCTCATATGTTCCGATAAACTTCTGGCTCAGCTTCCCTTTCTTACCAAACCTCATGACTCCACGCATAAGAGACACTTTCAAAAGAACCTTGTCCCCAACCTGAAACTCTATGTCACGACGATGTAAGTCTGCATAACTCTTTTATCGATCCCGGGCCGCTTTTATCTTTTGCCTGATCAGCTTAACCTGTTCTATCATCTCTTGTACCATCTGTGGTCCTAAAATCACTGCCTCAGCTCTATCATCCCAGCAAATCGGACTCCCATGCCTCCTCCCATACAAAGCCTCAAACGGTGCCATCCCAATACTCGTGTGATAGTTGTTGTTATAAGAAAACTCAATAAGATCCAATCTATCCTCCCAGCTACCACCAAACTCCATCACACAAGCTCGCAGCATATCCTCCAAAGTCTTGATGGTCCTCTCTGTCTGTCCATCTATCGCAGGATGAAAAGCAGTACTCATCTTCAAAGTAGTTCCCATCAACTCCTGCAACTCTCTCCAAAACCGTGATATGAACCTCGCATCTCTATCTGACACTATATCCTTAGGCACCCCATGCAAATGAAAAACTGTTGGAATATGTGTCCTCCGACAATAATGCGATCACAATTGTCGATCATATTGATCACATATTTAAATCTCATAACAAGAATACGAAAGGGATGATACATTACATATATAGTCAACTGGTCCACACATATCGGTAATGATTGGCTGGCTAGAGTTTGACATTACTGTCGTGCGACGGTGGTGATCAGTTGATCCCTTGAGGTCACACCTAAAGGACGATTCCATTAATTGAAAAAGGTTAATTAATTGTATGTCGATACAGATTAATTAATTCCTTAAAATTGAACAAATTATTATCATAAGAGAGAAAATGACATCTTATTATAATGTGATTAAATAAGATTTTATTTAGTAATTTAAGAAGTTATATTACTAAAATTAATCGGTGTTTGCGAAACACGCGAGATGAAAATGATAAGTTAGTTATAATTACAAGATGTTGTGAATTATACTAACTAGTATTTAAATGACCATTTTATGTGAAAGTAATTTTGAATTACTAGTCAATTTGTTAAATGTGATTTATTTAATTTGTAAATGATATTTAATTTGTTAAATATGCATTTTAAATTAAAACATGACATAAGACATGTCACATGTCACATGACATACAATTGTACAATTGACAAAAATAAAATGGACTCCATATTACACATGGTGACCGAAATTCGTGGGCAAATTTTAGAAGTTTTGTCTTATTCATTTGTCTATGACACTTGATAGTGACTTGACCATGACAAAGCCTTACACTAGTTTGTCTTGTGAAGACAAAAAGGGAAAAGAAAAATGGTCCTAAAACCACATAGACCCACCGGTTTTTGGTGAGAACATTTGAGAGATTTTTCCTCAATTATTCATTCTCTTATGTTTTTATGAAAATCACTACACTCTCTTTCTTGTTCTTCATAAAAATAATTTTTATGAATCTAATTTGTACAAATCAATCACTAATAATACTAGTAGTAGTATATGAGTATTAGTAATCGATTTTAAGGTAAACCGCATTACAAATATCTAGTACATATTATTTTGTGGGATTTTGGGATAGTCTTGGGTGCTACTTATTGGAGGGCTTCTATTTTGAAGTCTTGGATGATCATCCTAATGTATTTTCTAGCTCAAGAACAAATGAAGGTAGGAGACCTTCATTTGTGCCCATTTGGCCGAATTTTTGATGGTGAGAAATAGATTTTTCCATCTCTTTTATTTTAGTTTGCATGCATAAGATCTAGAATTTATTTTATGACTAAATAAATTTGAACATATATGAATATGTTAAATAATGAGATTATTAATTTCTAACAAGTGGTATCATGAGCCTTAGGTTGTTTGCATGCAAATCGGTTTATAGTTTTTCCGAGTTATATGATTAACATACAAAACTAATTAAATTGGTTTTATGAAGAAAAACCTTAAAATAAATTTGCATGTTAAAAGTTTCTGGTCCTAAGTGATTTTTAGGACATTTTGGTTTATTTATGGATTTTATTGTTCATTTTATATAATAATGGCATTAAAATGTGATTTTTATGATAAAAATGTCATTTTTGGACTAAAAATAGCTAAACTTCGATTTTTCCAGTGGTTTTTGGATATGTTTTCACATATATTATCTAATAATGGCCTGTAAATTTTCATGATAAATTGAGTTGTTTTGCTCGAAATATGGATTTTTCAATTTAAAATCGTATTTAAATGGGAAAATAGGTTAATATGAGTTATATTTCGAATCTGGTCATAACAATTTAGTATGTTGTCACATGCAAATTTACAAGATGTGTGTAAAATATTTGGCTATAATGAAGTCTTTATGCATGATTTATGAATTTTTGATGAAAAATCACATAAATAGTGACTTTAATTAGTAAAAATGCTAAAACATACTTCATGACTAAAGAAAAACGTCACGTGTTGTATTTTATCATATATTTCAGATCTAAAATTGAAAAGTTGATGAATATAATTTTTCTCATATTTTTATGGTCATAATTGTTAAAATCGATAAACCGCAACATTGTTTTTCTCGATAACTTTTCGAAATTTTTAACCTAAGTTTTGAACATTATGAGTGTCATGGTATTTTTCCAGAATGTTAATGAGTTTAAATTTCAAATTTTTAAATTATTTGAAATTTTTATGATTTAATTTGAAGTTTATAACATAATTTTGTATTTTAAGCCCATTTATGAACAATATTAAGAAATATAAGTTAATTATTGTCAATATGTTAGTGGAGACTAATTTTGAGTCCTAAGTTGGTTAGGGTAATTAACTTGTACATAAATATGAATTTATGTAATTATTGTGATTATAAAAGGTTAAATCACGCAAATCCGTAAAAACCGATTAATATACGATGTTGGCTCCTTAAAGGCGATTTAGCATAAAATTGAGCATGTTCATACATATTATAATGCTGGATTTTAGTTATGATTGTCATATTTTAATTTTATGTAATTTTTGAATTATGTAATTTTACTTAGTATGGCCTTAGTTTTAATTGGTATTACCCGAAATGTATGGGAATATCGATTCGGTTGTAATTTATTGTGATCTCGTATCACCGTTTTGTAATTTAATAGATTTAAATTTTAATTACAAATGTATAATAGGAAATTATGTAATTCATTTTGTAATTTATTTATTCCGAGTTCCTTGAAGACGGTGCCACACGAGAAGGCGATCCATCAAAGAATGTTGCCTTGAAATGTGTGCCAAGACCGAAGTTCAAGGGACCAAAGGAGTTGGTTTCCGAATTTGTAATAGTTTATTAGATTTACTATTTTAGGAAGGCCATACTAGGATTTTATTTTTATGCTTTGCATTTTATTTATATGTTGCATGCATCGCTAAATCGCCATAACTAAACATGCATTTTTAAATCGAGTTTATCGACCGTGTTAATTACAATTATCGTAGTTCACCGCTTTAGTTCACTTAAAACGTGATAGATAATAAATTGACATGACCTCTCGCTAAAATAAACAATTGAGACTTAGCCTTACCAAAAAGTAGAAACCATGAAAACCTATTTCGTGAGGGAGTGCACTCGGCCACACCGGGGTACAAACCTTGTTACATAGGGGAAGTGGGTGATAAATGTCTATCCACCGAATTTATGTTAATAAAGGGTATTTCGGCACACCGTGCCCTAAGTTAATATGAATTTGGATCATGGACACATTTATTCGAAATTTGGATTGAACTCAACGAAAGTATTCACGACGATTTCCGGATGTGTTTCGGGCTAAAGATAAATATTAATGTAATTTTATCGACCAAGAGTTCTAAAAGTAGAATCGATTAAAGAGTTAATCCACCGAGTTATATTAATAAAGAGTATTTCGGCACACCGTGCCCCAAGTTAATATGAATTTGGATCTTGGAATCATTTATCATAGTTGGGTAGAGGTCACTATGTAAATGCTTTACTTGTTATTTACAAGTATTATTATAACGATGAATGTTTTGTTTTCATTATTCCGTTATCATATTGTTCTATTTATTTACCACAATTCATATACGATATCATTTCGATTTTTGATGCAAATCTCCATTAAAACATCGTAACTAAAGACAAATATGAATTTTCTTCTAAAACCTCGAATTATCCATTGCAAGGATCTCTTGTGAAGAGTATAGATAAAAGTTATTCGTGATCAAAAGGGTTTTTGATTTTTGACTAACATATCTACTTATAATGAATTGTTTCTCATATGCTTAATTGAGTTAAGTACTTTGAAACGTTAAATTATTTTGGTAACTCGATTTGTTGGAAATCAAAATTGACCAAAATACCGCAACCACTTCAATAAAAGTTTTAAGACTAAACGAATAAATTGAAGAGTAGTCTTCATGAATTTCAATTTTGCTTCTCTTAGCAAAGACTCATTGAAATGAGTGGGAGCATTCTCTTAAACCGTTAAGAAAAGGATAAGGTTCAAAGAAGTAAAATTAAAATGGAATTGATACAAGGTGATACCCGTCGTTGTGAGTACCAAAGATAAAATTTATAATTCCTATTAGGACTAACCTAGGCTAGTGGTAACAGGGTCGAACCACAAGGAGGCAGTTGTAAATTTTAGTTGATTTATGTTCAGTCTGAGGTAACTATCGTGGGGGTTGAATTGAATTGGTCTACAGCTAAAAGTGAATAAAGATAATAAACTAAATAAACGATCTAGACAGATAAAAGAAGGGTACTAGGATGGTCGGTTCATTATAGCTTCGGCGGCAGCAAACTAAGTCGGTCTGAATCAAACACAGGTAAGGCGGGAAATAAAGAGGTCCTCTCGGTCCACTCTTAACAAATAGCATCTTTCGATCTCGCTATAGGTCCCTAATATCACTAATACTAACTTTCGTCCTGAAAAGTGACTAACGGTCTAAACTATACCTATCTTTCGATCTTAGCACAGTCTAGTCGATTTAATTGATGGTCTAATAACTTCCCCTATCTTTCGATCTAATGGGTCGGTCACAAAATAGGTATCTAACTGGTCGCATACATTCGATTCGTTAAATACAAGATTAAATTCAATTAAAACGAAGGAAACCCTACGAGGTCAGTCGATCGACCGACAATGTCAGTCGATCGACCAACACGCGAGACAGTCCGTGTCTAATCTAATGCCGCCTTTGCCATAAATCGCCTACATCCTAGCACTATAGAATTAGCTACTCATGCTAAGGGTAAAAACAACAATTAAACTAATAATGATTACTGAATTCATGCTTAAAGTAGATAGCAAATAGCGATAATGCGATAATTGGCTTTGGGATACTAACTAGCAAAACAATACTAATGATGAAAGTAAAGCAATAAACTGGAATTAGGGCAGAAAGAATACCGAGATTTCAGAGGAAAGATTAAGAACAAGAACAGAAATCCAATGCTAAAACGATGTTCCAAACCCTAATTACTCGAATGAACCAAACTGAAAATTACTGTATGAAATTGTGATAAAAACTTGGATCTAAAACTGAGATAAAAACTTTATGATAAACTGAATGTTTTATGTTATGTTATATAGCAAATAACGTAACATCTTATTTCCTAAACCTAGCATCATGGGCTTGCGCTTTCTCGGTCTTCTAATTCTCGTCTGGAATAGCAATCAAATGTCGATCGATCGATAAGGTGGTCGATCGATCGCTCCTCGAAGAACAAGAGCTTCGAACCCGAACATTGGTCGATCGACTGAGGATGATGGTCGATCGACTAATGGAGCTGCTACTTGACTTCTTTTAACTCGTGGACTCGTCTTTTGGGCCTTGAATTGCGCACCAAGCTCGTTCCTTAAGCAATTCCTTTACGTCATTTGCAATGCAGATTACTCGGGGACGGATTTGGCTTGATTTCCCGTTGAATTCTTCACATTTCTGCAATAATGTACAAAATACGGAAGTAGACGAAAATAGGGAGAAATGTAGCATAAACTACAAGAATGAGCTCTGAAATGCGTGTAAAATGGGATGTAAAACATCATATAAATAACACGCATCAAACTTCCCCAAACCAAACCCTTGCTTGTCCCCAAGCAAGAACTAGACTCGATCTAATGACCTAATGGAACGGGTTCAATCTCAGAGCGAAATGCAAACTGCTAAGCCTAAACCGATTTAATGCACAACCAACAATCAATTAGTAATGCGAATCATGCAAACGAATTATAAAGTCGTTAAAGATTGCTTTGAACCAAATCAATCAGTAGAGACTTATCAAATTGGACTCTCACGGGTCGCTCAAATCACTCAAATAAGCACAAGTGAATAATGTATAAGATAGAAAGAAGTAATTTTGTAGTGACTCTCACCTAACTACGACCTATGAAAACATGCCAAAGAATAAAATATGAAAATGACCTCTACGACCGTACATACGCATTCCAACCAAACAGATGACCAATGACACATGCCGAGGTATATATGGGATATGTGAGGTATGGGTAAGAAGAGGCAAAACGTTTTATGGTAAAGTGGAGGCACAGGTGATCAAGCTAGTACCAAAACGGAACCAAGTGGCAACATCCAACTTCTTGCTCATAATCAAACGAAACAGTGCTATAGCAAGCACAAAACTCACAATCTCCAAACTATCAAATCAATAAACTCCCCATAGGATATAAATGAAACATGGGAGCAAAAATCGCCAAAAGATAAGGATTAAATTATGCGAATTGATCTTTTTTCTCGAATCTCAGTCGATCGACCATATTTGGCAGTCGATCGACCCATTTGAACAGTACAAAACCTCTTTTTTCATTTTTTTTTCTTTTGTTTCTTTTTTTTTTTTTTTCATTTTCCAATCATCATCTCAACAGAGCAAATGCCACCAAAAACGAGTAACAACCCCAAAAACACAGACTACTAGCTTGACAAGGGACGGGCTAAATGTAGGATGTAGTAATGGGACAAAAAGGCTATTTTTGGCAGTGTGAAGCTTATGGGTAAAATGAGAAAAGGAAACTTCTACCACATGTGTCAACAAACCACAGACCGAATGCATACAGGTATTAAGTAGATCAAATTCATATTCATGCAAATTAAGGAAACATGTCTCATAAGGAGTACTACTCACATTCCTAAATAAACCGGTCATGAATGTCACCAGTTATAGGCTCTAATTCTCAGAAATATGATGTAGTTTGCCAATTATTAAAGTCAAGTCTCAAGTCCAGCAAGATAATTAACGAAAACTCGTAGATATGCATTTACGATTCTACTAATAACATGTTAATCTAGCAAGGCTCAGGCGAAACAGGTGCAAATGCAAAATCATCATAGAAATACTACCGTTCCGACTCGACCTATATGCTAAAAATAAACGTGCATTTTATGGAATTTTTTTGAATTTTTTCAATTTTTTTTTTTGAATTTTGATATATATGAAGAAATAAACAACAATAATGCAAAACAAAAAAAATAAACGTGAATGCAAGCAAATATGCGACGCAAAACCCTTCCCCAAACCAAATCGCACAATGTCCCCATTGTGCAAAATCATATAGTGAAGAAAAGAGAAATGGGAATTTGCGAGAAAATAAATAAGCAAGACATAAAGGAAAGATATGGAACTCACAAGACTTTAGGCGCAGCAGAGGAAACCTCCCCAAACCAGCGTGAGCTAGGAGGTTGCAGTAGCTAGCAGTGCTACCAATAAGAGTGCCTGAAAGACAGAAAATACCACGCATAAGACTGAGAAAACAATTTTGAGGCGGTAAAATTGTGCACAAATAAAAGAACTTGAAGAAAAAAGTAATATGACGGAAAATAAAGCGGAGTAGAAAACTCCCTTAGGTCCGCATATCGACCAAACACAGCAGAGGAGAGGTCGTGAACGAATATAGCAGCAGCAGTGGTCGATCGACCACTGAGATCAGTCGATCGACAAGGTGGGTGTGAACAGAGCTCTGTAAACTCGCAAATCGCCGATCGACCATAAAGACCACGATCGATCGAAAAACACTGCTGCAACCTCCAATTTCTTCGTATTAGCTCAATAATTTGAGCTAACAAGCTTTAAATACCTGCAAGTACACAATAAAACGCGCCCAAAAATTACGCAAAACCCAGAATAAAGCCTAAAGTACTTAAAAATTCTAAGCAAATAAAATAAAAGCGAAGTTTTCGCACACACAAAAAGCAATAAAATTGTCTTAACAAAGCAAATAAAGAGAAGTTCGTAACGAGATTGATCAACTAATAGTTGATCAAGAAGGACCACGGTATGACCCACTTCGTCGGCTTCTGGCTACTAGAGGTAGCCTCAATGGTGCTCATCTTATCAGTTGCACCCTTCTTAGTTTCAACAGTCGGAGAGCTCAATGGATCAACTTCGTCATCCCCCCAATCAAAGGCTCCCTTGGGTTCAACGAAATCCAAGTTAGACCGTCTCACCTTGGTTGGCTCATCTTCCACTTCCTCATCGGTCCCATAGCTTAGGCATCCAAGAACTCCTCTTTGAATGACAGGCTTTGTCGTGGCTGGAGTGACCTGCAGCTCATCTTTCCCCAAACCAGCTCCTGCATTATCTAAAACAACAGATTCTTCCTCCATTTTGCTCCCAATCTGGGGCGGAGGGGTTAACACAGCAGTAGTAATAGGGACAAGCAATTCGGGAAGCACAAAGTACGATTTCTTTTCAGAAACCGTATTAGATGTAACAGGCCACATGGGGTCCTTCTTTTTAGCAGGTTGGGCAAAAATAATAGAATGTTTCCCAACTTTGAAGGTCAAAGTTCCGAGCCTACGTCAATAATCGCACCAAAGAAGGTGTGCGAAACGCCTTCCTAAGATGATCGGTATATGGGCATCCTCGGGCATGTCAAGGACAACAAAGTCAACAGGGAAGAAAAACTTCCCTATTTGGACGGGTATGTCCTCTAGGACTCCCATAGGCTCGACCGCAGATCGGTCGACCATCTCGAATCTGTCATGTCCGTGATAGAAAATCGGGTCAACTTGAGTTTCCTAGCTAAACTCAAGGGCATGACACTTATACTAGCCCCTAGGTCACATAATGCCTTCTCAATTGAGAAGGTACCTATTTTGCAAGGGACAGAAAAGCTACCCGGGTCCTCTAACTTATGGGGCGCAGTGTGAGACAGATAGGAGCAAGACTCCTTGGTGAGTGCGACAGTGTGCACTGTTTCAAGTGACCGCTTTTTGGACAACAGTTGTTTCATAAATTTAGTATAAGCGGGCACTTGGTTAACTAACTCAAGGAAGGGTACCGAACATTCGGACTACGGATAACTTTCTCAAACTTACTTTGAAAGATACATGTTCCTTGGTCGGCACGAGTCTCTCTCGGATATGGGGGTCGTGAGGAGTACCTTAGCCCTCTCCTCCAATTCACGCGCGCTGGCGTCCTTGGACTTAGGCTGGAAGTCCGTCACCTTCTCTTTGTTGAAGCTAGACCCCTCCTCGGATCGTCTCAAATGAGAACCATTAACCGTCATTGGGTCGAACTTGGGGCCGGACCGACCCATCAAGACACTGGTCTGTCCGCCCCAAAATTTTCGGGATCGTGGTTCCCCGAAACAAGTGGTCTCGCAGTTATTTGGCATCAAAGGACGAAATTCTTCAAAGATCGCAGCGATCTCGCCGATCGACCATCGTCCTCGATCGATCGACCGAGGTGTCTGATTCGAAGCTCCTCAGAACCCGTGCTTCGATCAATCGATCGACTAGGTATATCGATCGATCGATCAAGTACCCGACGTCTTTTTCTTTGATTTGTTCGTTAAAGCTTTCTCTTGACTTGTTTCCGGCTCATCTTTTCCAACAGCGTCCTCAACCATGGCAGGACCATCAAGGGTGGACCCGCTCCTCAAAGTGATGGCATTTAGGGTCTCCTTTTGTTCAGGTTGAGTGGGCAAGTGTCCGGGAGCTCGAGTGTTACTTTTGCTAGCCAATTGAGCTATTTGGCTCTCTAGTAGTTTCATCCCGGCCTCTCTCGCTTGGGACTCCTTTAGCAACAGATTTTTAAGCTCGGAAAATTCAGAATTCTTTGTTTGTTGCTGCTGTGGCACATAAGGGGGCTTTTGATATTGCTGTTGCTTTTGATGAGGTGGTATATAAGGTTGTTGCTGCGGTGGAGCTTGAGTTGGGTTAAGGACATTTTGGCTCCTCCAACTCAAGTTCGGATGAGTGTTCGGCTCATAGTAGGTGTTGGTCTGCCTATAGTGTTGAAAGGCAGCACAAGATTCAAAGGGACTAGGGCAGTTTTTCGAGACATGGCCCTCACCTCCACACCTTTCACAGACGAAAAGACCGTCTGACACAGCATTGACTTGGTACATCCCCCCTTTAGAAACTCCTCCTAGCTCATACTTGTCAAATCTCGCAGTGAGAGCCTCAAGTGCAGCAACAGAGGAAGATTCAGCAGCTCTCTTCTGGTTCCCTCTAGAATTCCCATACTCGGCCTTGTGGGTAGCTAGATTTTCAATGATCTTCCACCCCTTGGTTGCTCCCAAATTTTCAGCGAATCTTCCATTGGCTGCAGCATCCAAAATGGCTCTCTGATCGTCGTACAACCCATTGTAGAAATGGTTGCACAAGCTCCACTTTTCGAACCCATGGTGCGGTATGGTTCGCACCAACTTCTTGAATCGGACCCACGCCTCGTGGAAATTCTCATCTGGCCCTTGTTTAAAGCCCGTGATTTGAGCTCTAATCGCAATCGTCCTTGAAGCAGAAAAGTACTTCTTGTAGAATGCCAGTGCCAATGTATTCCAATCAGTGATCCCTTGGACAGCTCGGTCTAGATCTCTATACCACTCCCTTGCAGCATCACGAAGGGAGAAGATGAACATGGTCTCCTTGATTTGATCCTGGGTCACGCCAGCTGGTGGGGGTATGGAACAGCAGTAGTCAATAAAGGTCTCCATATGTTTAGCTGCATCTTCCTTTGCAGCTCCCCGAACTGATTTCTCTCGACCATAGTAATGTAGGCAGGCTTTGGTTCGAACTTCCTAGCATCTCCCGGTAGTTCGAACCCCTTGTATAAATTGTCGGCTGTCGGCTCAGAATAACTAGCTATACTTGCTTCCTCGGCCATGACTGGAATTTCCGGAGAAGTAACTATCTCGGCTGAAGAAGTGGAAACGGGCGAAGATGGTGGATTATCTTCGAACAGTTCGTTCTCGTAGTAGCTTGACAGAGTACTCAGCTCTTCCTCCGTCGGTAATACTCTTTGTGTTCGTCTCAACTCGCGCAAGGATCTTTCAAGCTCAGGGTTCAACGGTACTAATTCTCCACCCTGTGACCTGCGCATAAGAAGAAACTACAAAAAGAATATAAGAAAAGTTTAAGGAACAGATGTCCCTTAAACTAAGAAAGACTAAAAATAAAAACAACTAAAATCGGGACTATTGCCTCCCCTAAGAATTCGGCGCCAAAATTTGATACCCGTCGTTGTGAGTACCAAAGATAAAATTTATAATTCCTATTAGGACTAACCTAGGCTAGTGGTAACAGGGTCGAACCACAAGGACGCAGTTGTAAATTTTAGTTGATTTATGTTCAGTCTGAGGTAACTATCGTGGGGGTTGAATTGAATTGGTCTACAACTAAAAGTGAATAAAGATAATAAACTAAATAAACGATCTAGACAGATAAAAGAAGGGTACTAGGATGGTCGGTTCATTATAGCTTCAAGGGCAAAAAACTAAGTCGGTCTGAATCAAACACTGGTAAGGCGGGAAATAAAGAGGTCCTCTCGGTCCACTCTTAACAAATAGCATCTTTCGATCTCGCTATAGGTCCCTAATATCACTAATACTAACTTTCGTCCTGAAAAGTGACTAATGGTCTAAACTATACCTATCTTTCGATCTTAGCACAATCTAGTCGATTTAATTGATGGTCAAATAACCTTCCCTATCTTTCGATCTAATGGGTCGGTCACAAAATAGGTATCTAACTGGTCGCATGCATTCGATTCGTTAAATACAAGATTAAATTCAATTAAAACGAAGGAAACCCTACGAGGTCAGTCGATCGACCGACAATGTCAGTCGATCGACCAACACGCGAGACAAATTCGTGTCTAATCTAATGCCGCCTTTGCCATAAATCGCCTACATCCTAGCACTATAGAATTAGCTACTCATGCTAAGGGTAAAAACAACAATTAAACTAATAATGATTACTGAATTCATGCTTAAAGTAGATAGCAAATAGCGATAATGCGATAATTGGCTTTGGGATACTAACTAGCAAAGCAATACTAATGATGAAAGTAAAGCAATAAACTGGAATTAGGGCAGAAAGAATACCGAGATTTCAGAGGATAGATTAAGAACAAGAACAGAAATCCAATGCTAAAACGATGTTCCAAACCCTAATTACTCGAATGAACCAAACTCAAAAATTACTTGTATGAAATTGTGATAAAAACTTGGATCTAAAACTGAGATAAAAACTTTATGATAAACTGAATGTTTTATGTTACGTTATATAGCAAATAACGTAACATCTTATTTCCTAAACCTAGCATCATGGGCTTGCGCTTTCTCGGTCTTCTAATTCTCGTCTGGAATAGCAATCTGGTCGATCGATCGACAAGGCTGGTCGATCGATCGCTTCCTCAAAGAAACAAGAGTAGCTTCGAACCCGAACATTGGTCGATCGACTGAGGATGATGGTCGATCGACTAATGGAGCTGCTACTTGACTTCTTTTAACTCGTGGACTCGTCTTTTGGGCCTTGAATTGCGCACCAAGCTCGTTCCTTAAGCAATTCCTTTACATCATTTGCAATGCAGATTACTCGGGGACGGATTTGGCTTGATTTCCCGTTGAATTCTTCACATTTCTGCAATAATGTACAAAATACGGAAGTAGACGGAAATAGGGAGAAATGTAGCATAAACTACAAGAATGAGCTCTGAAATGCGTGTAAAATGGGATGTAAAACATCATATAAATAACACGCATCACAAGGTAATGTTAAAAGTAAAGTTATTGAGAATAACGATACTGAACCTATCAATCCCGACCGATAAAGTTTCCATTGTCTTAATTGTTGGACGCTAGAAAGGAAACTACCCCAAACTATTGAAGAATCAACAAGTTAGTTGTGGGACATCTAATGGGACCTTCTTCTTTAAATGTTTGTTTGATTGACATAAATTTTGCTAGTACTACTTTGTCAATATTAGAAACCGATGGTGGTTTTCATCATTGTGTTTGATACATAGGATGATTAGAATATGACGACTAGCAACATATGATGCCGAGAGATAGAGTCATTGTGTACTCAATCTATTTTTGGGTTTATATTTATACCTTAATTATGACTATTAAGTGAATAAACTCTAAATAAGAATATAAACTTGTTAAGATACAAAAAGAGGTTTCACTTTTGTGACCCTATACACCATGATTTGATGTATGGCTAGCCCATTATCAAGGTGGTTATATTCTAAACCAAACTAGAATGATATATCATGTAGATGATGCAAGACTCAAATTGGTAACCCAAGATTAAACCTTAAATTCTGGAATGATGAACGCAAAGAGTTATTGAGTACTCTTGAAACCATTAGATTGTTAATCTTATGATATATGCGTATCTTGTATTCAAAGCAAGATGTCTCGTGCCTTTTGGTTGAAAAGGAGACCGAGGTTGTAAATCATTGATCCAAAATAGGTTGATCATTTTCTTTTGCCAACGATTTAAGTTGACGCTAATGTGTTCACTTAATAAGGTGAATAGAAAAATCTTTGAAGAAGTTCAAAGAGTTCAAAGAATCACGATCTAGTCGTAATGGGATTATCCAAGTGAAGACTTTGATATAAGCCAAAGAAAATGTGATATAGTATCACAGATTAATCTCTCTTAGCACGCATTATGGGATAATGTGTAGTTGGATAAAGAAATCAAACCTTATTCGATATGGTTTGAACTTTAATAAAGTTACTTTAAGTTACTTGATCTTATTTTGGGGATTTTATCATTTTGACAGTTATTTTTCCACTAAATCTAAAACGAATCATATGAGATATGAAATGGTAGGGTACCATGTTTGTAAGTTTTCAAAAGAAACAAATGCTCACTTTTCCTTATTATAATCACGAGTACACCGGGTTTGTGGCTCGTGAAGCTGTCTTTCTAAAAATACAAGTTTATTTCTAGAAGACAGAGTGGGAGAAATTATTCAAAGAGCCACAAAGAATGTTATGTCACAAGAAAGACTCTACATGAGACGTTTTGTGTAACACGTTGTTTCTTCAAAACCTAGGAGGTTAAAGTCGTCACTTGTTGAAGATGATGAATTCATGTTACTTTTAAGAAAGTAAAGAGCTTACAACTTACAAAGAAATTGTGTGATTCAAGTTGATTACTTCTGGAAAGTAATAAACATATGACTTACATGAGAGTGTTTAAGTCACAACTCAATACAAGGCTTAGAGCCATGAAAATCCGAAATTAATTCCGAATGGAATTGTTAGATATCAAAGCTTGATTAGTTGCAAAGTGTTTTGCACTATTCGGATCTTCTTAGGGATTGTATTTCATTATGATGATATACATATAACGAGTGAATCTAAAACCCACTTCTTCAATTAGAAGGAATGTATTCAATACATGTCATGAGTTTTGTAGATTCGATAATGTGAAACTTAAGAGAGGGTCTTAAGTAGGACATCAATGAGTTGGAATCAATGTTTTGATCATGTTATAAAACTTTTCTCGAGAGGTCGAGAAGTTGTGTTTATACATGAAGTTTAGTGGGAGTTACGGAATTTTAATTAGTCTTATATGTGGATGACATATTGATCATTGTGAATGATTTGAGACTTGGAGATATATATAATACATCTTTAATATCCAGATTTATGGAGATAAATCCACATGATAATTAGCGTCAAATAAGAAGTCTTATGTTGATAATATTAATGACTAGTTCAATCAAGTTGAACATATTTGATTGACTCCATTTGCTTCCGCTGCCGAATCAATTAAATAAGAAATGATGTATAACACTTCATATACTTTGAGTATGATGAATTGTTTCAAATCGAATTTAAATAATAGTTACCAAGTAAGCCATAGAGATTACCCTTAAGTGCTTGCAGAGGCATTAAGGATGTAAAGCAAAGTGTTTTTTGATGCAATTTTGTGTAAGGGTGTTACACAAATGACAATTGACAATTGAGATTGCGCATGGTTTCCGACAAAACCATAATCAAAACACATCAGGATGGTTAAGGTACCATTGTGGCTATGTTATTTAAGTAATAGATTTTCTAGAATCATTCTAGGCAATAAAGAACAATGAGAAATGTTTACAACGGAAATTGAGTACACTTGCAATCATGGGATGTGCAAGAGGGATGGGTCCCGCACACTGTGAAAACAGTGGGAGCTATTCTAAGATTAGAGAGCTTATGTCTAGATTGGATCTAGACACGTACTCAGAAAGTTTTGTAATGCAAATGTATACATTACAAAGGAAAACGAGTATGTAGTAAGGTTGAGTAAGGTACAAGAAGTTGATAAAACCTACTAACCAAAGCCTTCTCATGGGCTTAACATGATGAGTCATGTCATTTCAATTGGATTGAGATGAACAACTACATACAAGATCAAATTAGATTAAAGAATATGAAATAATAATCAGGCATTGACTATTCATATGTGATAATCGCATTTGTCGTTCGAGTTTTACTTTAAAACTCTTTTATTATACCTTGTTACATCCAACCGGGTTGTAGAGACAATATTGAACCCCGTTAAAGTGAACCCGGATTAACATAGTATTCGCCCATAGTCACTTGTATGAGGTGACGTCTCGAAGTGACTAGAGTGTGATGCGATTGATGGCAAGTTCAGTGCCATACAGTCATGTGAGATGACTAGTCGATCACATAGGCAGATTGTTAGGAACACTTTGTCGGGCAGTGACCGCTTATAGAGTTATGGCAAATTTATATAGCCTGGTCGTGGCGAGAGCTACTATAGTATTCTAATGAGTCGATTCTTTTGACTAAAGATTGTTCGCCTAAGATGGCACAGTTTCAGATTAGCTTTGATTTATGTTACTACGACCTTCGTAAATGGGGTCAAATGGGCATATTTTGGGTTATGATGGCTGTGGCTAGTCGAAGGGAATAGTGCGATAGGAATTGTCCATCCCCTTGTCAGGGTTAAAACAATATCTCAGGGCCACTCGAGGAGTAATGAACTGGAAATGCGTGGCCACGCTCGGAAGGTTTCTATGGTAGAAAATTCCGGTCAATCAGTTATTCTCCAGATCGAGGAAACCAATCTCGATATGATCACTTGCAAGTACGACCCGAAAGACACCTTGCATTGAGTGGGAGATAGTAATAGGACAAGAGAATTGGTGACGCACACTTGTCGAGGACAAGTGGGAGATTGTTAGAATATGTGTCCTCCGACAATAATGCGATCACAATTGTCGATCATATTGATCACATATTTAAATCTCATAACAAGAATACGAAAGGGATGATACATTACATATATAGTCAACTGGTCCACACATATCGGTAATGATTGGCTGGCTAGAGTTTGACATTACTGTCGTGCGACGGTGGTGATCAGTTGATCCCTTGAGGTCACACCTAAAGGACGATTCCATTAATTGAAAAAGGTTAATTAATTGTATGTCGATACAGATTAATTAATTCCTTAAAATTGAACAAATTATTATCATAAGAGAGAAAATGACATCTTATTATAATGTGATTAAATAAGATTTTATTTAGTAATTTAAGAAGTTATATTACTAAAATTAATCGGTGTTTGCGAAACACGCGAGATGAGAATGATAAGTTAGTTATAATTACAAGATGTTGTGAATTATACTAACTAGTATTTAAATGACCATTTTATGTGAAAGTAATTTTGAATTACTAGTCAATTTGTTAAATGTGATTTATTTAATTTGTAAATGATATTTAATTTGTTAAATATGCATTTTAAATTAAAACATGACATAAGACATGTCACATGTCACATGACATACAATTGTACAATTGACAAAAATAAAATGGACTCTATATTACACATGGTGACCGAAATTGGTGGGCAAATTTTAGAAGTTTTGTCTTATTCATTTGTCTATGACACTTGATAGTGACTTGACCATGACAAAGCCTTACACTAGTTTGTCTTGTGAAGACAAAAAGGAAAAAGAAAAATGGTCCTAAAACCACATAGACCCACCGGTTTTTGGTGAGAACATTTGAGAGATTTTTCCTCAATTATTCATTCTCTTTGGTTTTTATGAAAATCACTACACTCTCTCTCTTGTTCTTCATAAAAATCATTTTTATGAATCTAATTTGTACAAATCAATCACTAATAATACTAGTAGTAGTATATGAGTATTAGTAATCGATTTTAAGGTAAACCACATTACAAATATCTAGTACATATTATTTTGTGGGATTTTGGGATAGTCTTGGGTGCTACTTATTGGAGGGCTTCTATTTTGAAGTCTTGGATGATCATCCTAATGTATTTTCTAGCTCAAGAACAAATGAAGGTAGGAGACCTTCATTTGTGCCCATTTGGCCGAATTTTTGATGGTGAGAAATAGATTTTTCCAATTCTTTTATTTTAGTTTGCATGCATAAGATCTAGAATTTATTTTATGACTAAATAAATTTGAACATATATGAATATGTTAAATAATGAGATTATTAATTTCTAACAAAAACATGCTTCCTATAAGTCAAAGCTAACTGTATCTTGGTCCAAGTATCTGTCATCGACACAAAGTGAGCTGACTTGGTCAAACGATATCATGTTGTTACCCTGTTGATTCCTCGGCAAACCCACTATAAAATCCATAGATATAGACTCTCATTTCCACTTAGGTACCTCAAGAGATTGAATCTTACCTTGTGGTCGTCGCTGCTCTCCCTTAACCCTCTGACATGTCAAACATCGAGCCAGAAACTCAGCTGTTACCTTCTTCATCCCAGGCCATCAGAAAGTCTTCTTCAAATCTTTATATAACTTGTCACCGCCTGGATGTACCGAATATGGTGTGCAATGAGCCTCTGTCATGATCATCTTTATCAACTCCTCATCATTAGAAACACACCACCTGTCATCAAATCTCACACTGCCATCTGTAAGAATAGAGAACCGAGACACTGTCCCTTTCTCTACTCCAGCTCTCCACTCCTCAATCTTAGGATCCAAAACCTGTTTCCTGCGAATATCATCATAAAGATCTGGCTCCACTGTCAAGTCCCCTCTAGCATCCCCTTTCTGTATCATATGTATCCCCATATTCCCCACCTCATTTCTCAACCTCATCAAAGACATAATTGTGCATAGAGAATGCACACTCTTCCTGCTCAGTGCATCTGCAACCACGTTTGCCTTCCCTTCATAGTATATAATATCCATGTCATAATCCCCAATTAGCGCCATCCACCTCCTCTGTCTCATGTTCAGCTCCTTTTGAGTGAAGATATACTTGAGACTCTTGTGATCTGAAAACACCTTAAAGGTCACCCCATAAAGATAGTGCCTCCATATCTTGAGAGCAAACACAACTGCACCCAACTCCAGATCATGTGTCGGATAGTTCTCCTCATAAGGCTTCAATTGCCTAGAAGCATAGGCAATTACTTTCCCGTTCTGCATCAACACACATCCCAAACCATTCTTTGAAGCATCTGTATATACCTCAAAGTTCTCACACCCTTCAGGTAATGCCAAGACTGAAGCTGTGGTCAAACGCTCCTTTAATGTTTGGAACGCCGTCTCACAACTTTCATCCCAACGAAACCTGTTCTCTTTCCTCATCAACGCTATCATAAGTCTGGCTATCTTAGAAAAGTCTTTCACAAATCGACGGTAGTACCCTGCCAAACCCAAAAAACTCCCGATCTCTGCCACATTCTTCGGTGCTTCCCACCGAGTGACTGCCTCTATCTTAGCCGAATCCACAGCAACACCCTTCTTTGAAATCACATTCCCAAGAAAAGCAACTTCCTCGAGCCAAAACTCACACTTAGACAACTTTGCATACAGCTGATTGTCACGCAGTCTGCAACACTAACCTCAAGTGCTCCTCATGATCCTTCTTAGTCTTAGAATAGACTAAGATATCATCGATGAATACCACAACAAACGGATCCAAAATGTGACTGAAGACCCGGTTCATCAAATACATAAACACTGCAGGTGCATTAGATAACCCAAACGGCGTCACAACATACTCATAGTGACCATACCTCGATGTAAAAGCTGTCTTCGGTATGTCCTCATCCCGAATATTCACCTGATGGTAACCCGACCTCAAATCAATCTTAGAAAAGACTATTGCCCCATTCAACTGGTCAAACAAATCATCTAATCTTGGCAAAGGATACTTATTCTTCACTGTAACCCTGTTCAACTCTCTGTAATCGATGCACAACCTCAAACTCCCATCTTTCTTTTTCATAAATAGAACTGGTGCTCCCCACGCTGATACACTAGGTCTAATGTATCCCTTATCAATCAAATCGTCCAGCTGTTTCTTCAGCTCCTCCAACTCCTTAGGACCCAAGCGGTACGAAGCCTTAGCGATTGGTCCCGTCCCTGGTTTCAACTCCACACTGAAATCTATCTCCCTCTTTGGTGGTAAACCTGGTATCTCTTCTGGAAAAAAATCTTGAAAATCTCCCACCACTGGTATCTGATCAACTGTCGAACCCACCATACTATGGTCTCTCACATGGCATAGGATCAACAGATACCCCTTCCTCAGATAAGACTTCAATGTCACCGCTGCAATCAACTTAACTTTGGGTTTGAGAACAAACCCACTATAAGACACACTAACTCCCTTAGGACCTCTCAAAGAGATTCTCTTTTGGTCTAGCCTTATACTTACCCAACCAGTCCATACCAACTATCATCTCAAAACCATCCAAAGAAAACTCTAACAAGTCCACTGGTAGGTCAACCTGCCCAACTATCATAGACACACCCTTATACAACCTCCTACAAGATACAGACTCACCCGACGGTATAAAAACTTCCTCTTTTACAGACTCAAACTCTCTTAAACCCAAAAGCTTAGCATGACTCGATGATACAAAAGATCGTGACGCCCCCGAATCAAACAAAACAAAGGTAAAGACACCATTAACAAGAAAAGTACCCGTGATTATGTGAGCATCATCCTCAGCTGCTTTCTTCTCCATCATGAAAAGCTTGCCACTGGTCTTCTGTCCACCTCCCTGGACAGTACTAGCGAAGTAGACGGCTTAGCACCCCCACGGTTGTTATTCGTCATTTGGTCTCGATATGAATTACCGCCATTGCGGTTAGCTCCACTGTTATTGTTGTTCTGACCACCCTGATTATTCCATGACCCAGCCGGCCTGTTACTAGCATAACTCTGAGACGGACCCTGAGATAAACTCCCCTGCGATGGTCTCTGGAAACCCCTTCCCACAGCACTGGTACACTCATGTCTCTTGTGGCCTATACCGCCACAGTTAAAGCAAGATAAACCCCAGCTGCTACTACCACCACCGCGGCCTCACCCAAAAGAAGCTTCTCCACTGAACTCCGGCCCCGAAGAGTAAGCTCTCACCTGGTTATGGCCGCCCCCTTATAACTAGACTGACCACCACCCTCACTCTCAGCCTTCCTCTTCTCAGAACCTCTCTCCCTATTCTCCTTAGCCATCTCAACCAACCTCTCAGCTCTCCCAGCGTGCTCATATACCTCCTTAACATCAGTAGGGACTCCTACCGGCAGCTTCTCCATGATCTTAGGTGTCAGACCCTTCTCAAACCTCAACGCCAAGTTCTCCTGACTCAGCCCCATGTCCTCAGCATACCTAGACTTCTCATTAAACTTGTGATAGTACTCAGCCACTGTCATATCCGGAGTCATCTTGAAATCATCAAACTCCTCTCTGAACTTACTACACACATGTTTCGGCACAAACTCTCATCGCATAACTTTCTTGAACTCACTCCCAGGTATAGCAGATAGCCCCTGTTTTACATATAGGTCTAGAGCACTCTCTTTAACCTTATCCCACCACTCTCTGGCTGCATCTCTCAAGTAGAACGCAGCTTGTTCCACTCTAAAGTCCCCAGGGCAATGAACCACATTAAGTATATTCTCCATCTCTCTGTGCCAATTATCAAGCAAGATTGGTGCACCTGTACCCATGTACTCTTTTGGGTTAAACCGTGCGATGTTGATGCTCATCTTAGAAAAATCCACCCGAGCCTCCTTATCCTTCCCAAACTTCTTCAAGGCATCTGTAAGCGCGTCCTGGTGCTCCAGCATCTTAACTATCTCATCAATACTCACATTCTCAGCCCTAGCATACAACACATTTCTCTTTGGCGGCATCTTGAAACTATATAAGAGAAAAGGTAAACATAAACACACATCCCACAACTCAAACACGTATATGACCTGTGCAGAACCTACTCGATCGAGCAACACCTACTACTCGATCAAGTTGAGGCCACTCAATCAAGTTGCCCACTTACTCGATCGAGTGCCTCGACTCCAGAACCTGACCAGAAGGCCTCACAAAACGTACTCGATCGAGCCTCAAACCCACTCGATCGAGTTAACCCTACTCGATCGAGTCCCCGTACTTACTCGATCGAGTGCCCAAAAACAGTACACTGTCCAGAAACGGAAAACAACACACTCGATCGAGTCACACCCACTCGATCGAGTCAGTCACCTACTCGATCGAGTGTCCCCCCACTCGATCGAGTCATGTTGACTCGTATACTACCCGCATGCTCAACTCAACTACTTTCTAACCAACAACTATATATATATATATATATATATATATATATATATATATATATATAGAGAGAGAGAGAGAGAGAGAGAGAGAGTCGGGATCCGGTGAGAACTCCTAAATATTTGAGGATTGAGGATTAGTGAATACAATATTACAGGTTCTTCAATACAATATCACGAAAAATCTGACCTTTGCCAAAATATTTTTTTTTTGCACAGGTGTTTTTTTTTGTGATATTTTATCGAATAACCTGTGATATTGTATTGAAGAACCTCTGATATTGTAACGAAATCCTCAATCCTCAAAAAGATAGTGTATCCTCACATGATCTCATTCCTATATATATATATATATATATATATATATATATATATATATATATATCAATAAACATACGAGTACGTATAACAAACAACATCCTATTTCACATGTTTCTAATAAGCCACATTAGAAATCACTTATCATGCCATTTCCACCGTTCACATTAACACATAAACTCATATTACTTAGCACCTTTTTCGACAACATTCTTCATCCTCCACATGCATTCATCCACCGATTCACACAACACATTTCTATATAGACATGCAACATACTTAGAGAAACACATAACAATCCCAAGACACACCCCATAGTGACCGATTCAAAGTTGTAGGGCGAGATCGCGACTTTAGGACGTCTCACAAGTCCTAGCAACTCCTACCCGGGTTCATTTATTTTGACTCCTTAAGTTCATTGGGTTCATTAGTTACAGGTTCCAAAATCATCGCTCTTATACCACTTTGTAACACCCCCATACCCCAAGTGCCTTACCAGGACCACTTAAAGCATGGAAGTACTACCATCTCGGTTACCCGAGGCAATATATATCAAATAGACAATAAAGAAACGTACGTTAATAAATGAATTTAAAATGATACAAGTCCAACAAACCAAAACTGATAAAGTAAATACAACTGTTTCTCAAAACTGTCAAACCAACTGAAATAATATAAAAGAACGTCTATGACACAGCGGAAGACTTCTAAATAGCTCGTGGCGACTCAACCCAGCTACCCCGTGCGCATCAACTCATACCTGCTCAATAACTGCTCACCATCCTAGAATGGATCACCACAGTTTTTAAAACAATTAAACAGGGTCAGTACTGATTACATACAACAATACAGCTGAAACAATATATAATCAAAACTAACCAACTAATCTCCTTCATAACTCCACACGCCTGAATACACACTAGTGTGTAGTCTTGCCAGAATACCCATCGCAACAAGTATTCCACACCGCCAGTGGGGGACCGCAGTCGTTCCCACCTAAGCCCCGCTCATCTCATCCGAGCGATAAATCCAAGTTCCTTAATGTGCACATCCCTTCTGTGGCGGGTTCCACAGAAGGCGAATCAAGGGCGTGAAGCCACTCCCGCAAGTGACTCCACTCAGCCGAGGAGGCACCTCGCAAACCACAGACAGTTATACAACCAACTATACAATCAACAATAACCAAATCCGATTCTGATATGATATAAATTAACAACAACGATCAATTATCAACCATGCCATGTAAACAATACTGAGTAGAGAAACTCTGCCTGGAAAGGCAACCACAAGACCGTCACAGCAGCTAATCAGTAACGTTCCTTTACGAATCCTCCTCCTATAACACATATACATACAATTACCACCAAATCCACACAATACACCCAAAACCCCCAAAACTACCCAGTTAGGGTTTTAACCAAACTCAATGAAACGTTATAAAAATTATACAAGAAGCTTATCCTTGACACGACGATCACAACGGCGTAAAGAACAAGACAATCCAACGATCCTAGCCCTTGAGATTTGCTAACAACGCGACGAGAGAAAACTACTTAACTTCTTTGCTTTAGAAAGGTTTTAAAAAGGTAAAAAAGTGATTAAAGATAATGACGGAAACCTTTTATACTAATCACGCGTTATAAACAAAACCCGGCTAAAATAACCCGTAAGACGCACTTACTCGATCGAGTAAGTGACTTACTCGATCGAGTGCCCCTTACTCGATCGAGTGTCACACGTACTCGATCGAGTACCCATCAGGTCACCCATTGTTTTGCGTAAAAACATACTTACTCGACAGAGCAAGCCCCACTCCATAGAGTACCCATAAACACAGAAAACCGTAGTATTACATATAATCATTTCACCTACATGCATGCTTATGACATAACCTAGCCTAATGCACTAATTACCTATTCTTGCATGCAAATTAAAATAAGAAAAAGAAATAGCCCACTAATGGCTCTGGTGGAGCCGGTTTTTGGAGCTTAAAAAGGGCAATTGGTTGCTCATTTTTCTTGTTCTAATTTTTGCATGCTTCTCTCTAAATTCCTACACGACCAAATAATTATTATTATTACATTACTAGAGTAGTAATAAAGATAATATTAAGGGATTAAATTCTTAACAATATCTAGTTAATATTATTAAGAATCATTTGGGTAAAATCTTGGGTGCAATTGATAGGAGAGTTTCTACTTTGAAACTTTGGAGGATCATCCTTTTATTCATAGCTCAAGAACAAGGTTGGAAGGAGTTCAACCTTGTGCCCATTTCCGTTTCATTCTAATATAAGAAAACATCGTTTTCTCCTTTTACTCTTTCTTTATATTTGTTTGCATGTAACTAGATCTACGACATCTAAATTAATAAGTAATTTAGATCTATATTATATGAGTCTAATAAGAGGGTTAAAGAACATAACACACATACAGTCATCCCAAAGTTCTTTGTTCAACTCTTACACTTTTCACATTCCATACTTCCTCTTTCCTTAGTTTCCGAATTGTTACATTCACTCCCCGTAAAAGAGAACCTCGTCCCAAAGTTCAGTTATCAAGCCTCATGGTGTGCTCTCATATGATCATTACTAAATTCCACAAATTATTATGATCCAGGTTCAATACTCTCTCTCACTCATTGAAAATCCTTAATTAAATCTCATATAGTTATAATTCCATTGATATAATCCCACATCTACAAGCCTCCCAAAAGTCAAGTGTCAGGTCAAACCCACGGTTTCAATCTATAGTCCCATAACTGGCTCCCATTCATGATGGTTATATGTAAACATATCTATCATGGGGTGTAACTCGATTATTACTGCGTGTCTATATCACGTCAAGTCTCATACATTCATACGTATGCACATTATTTACGAATACGCGGACTCAATGAAACAATCAAATAATGCAAACTTTCTCGCATGATAAACATTCCCATTTTCGAACATCACGCCACGCATGTACCGCATCAAATTCGCCACATGATCACACATATGTTTCCATATCCGTTCTTGTCTATCATCAACACTTCCGCTCCAACGAAAGACCACAATCACAATCATGCAAATGATCACTATGCAACACATAATTTGCATATTTCCTCTTACTTTTACACAATCAAATAAAATCACATCGATTAACATACATCAAACAAAGTTATCACATTATTTCTGGCATCAATCCATTCACGTCAAATCAACGATTTCCATTTACTTGCAAAATGTCACACCATGTAGTCAATCGTAAACAATTCACACATATCACCTATGTAAGGGTGGTGATAGATATAAAATAGGGGGAATTTTAAAATTGAGTCGATTTGCACATAGTCTAAAGTGTTTAACTGAGCTATTAACATACGCTGAGACGAGCAACTATCATTTTTTTGTGGTAGGTATTTAACTGAGCTGGTAGAGAGTATGCAATGTACAAATTCATATGGATTCTTGTGCCCCACATTATTTTCCAAGTTCGCTAGATTTGAAAATGAAGAAAATCGGTCAGACTATATTGTTAAGGCTATGACATGTACGGGTTGTGAAAGGAGTCGAAAGCTTGTTTTTGCTCCATATTTTGAAGGGCATGTACCTTTTTTTCATACTACTATTAATTATATTATTCAATGCTACTTATTAATACGCGATGCTGATTGTTTTAGTTTATAAATGGTAGTAATCATTGGATGTTGGCTGCCATTAATCCAAAGGATAGTGTAGTATATTGGTGTGATCCAGCTGGAACTCTAGAGCCTCGTAAATTTTTGAAGGATACAATTAATTTGTAGCTCAGCATGTATATGATTTAAGAAATTGGAATTATTTCATAGATTTACATTTGTTTTAGAAAAATAAATATAATTAAGCCAAGTCTATAATATATATTTAACACAGGGCAATTATGAAGCTAAACTCTACGAATCCACTTTTCGGGTGTCACCAACAAAAACAGCTTGAATGGAAAATTATAAAGGTGCTCCTTCAACTAATGGTACTTTACCTCCTAAATTATATAATCTATGTTTTTTTTTGTGGGCTTATTGTATATACGTTGTAGTTGACATGATTTCGAATTTAGTGTCTTACACAGCCCTTTGGGACCGTCTTATGTGGATATTATGTCTGCCGATATATGTTGGAGATCATCAGAGGACGATATATTAATATTATTCAAAATGTACATCCTTTCATTTGTTTATTTTATTTCAATATTTACTTCATTTTATATAAATTAAACATGTTGGTATGTAAATAATTATAATTGTGTTTTTTTGGTTACTTTGTATGTAGTTAATGATTAAAGCTTCGAAGACATACTCGGTTGAGCAAATCGATCAAGGGCGAATTTGGGCTAAATATGCATTGGAGTTCAAGGCGCGAGTATTTGATGGGAACGTCTAAAGTAATTAGGCTGATCGGATAGTTTATGTGATGGTTTGTGGATGGAGAAACTTGTGTTAGTGCGTGTGTTCAAAAATCAGTCGTCGATAGCTTGTATTTTGGAGGTCCAAACTTATTTGGTTTTATTTGGTTGGATTTTATAGTATAACTAGGTAGTGTCCCGCACTTCGCGCGGCCAGTTTTAAAATTTTATTACTGTAGTTGAAGAAAAATAATATAATTCATATATGACTTTTAATACTTTTACTTATAAATAAAAATAATTATTTTTTCTCAAATTTTTTTTTTAGGTTTAACTTCAATGTTTTAAAATAAAATACATATAATTTTAATTAAAACTAATAAGTGATAATTAATTATGCATGATCAACGTTTTATAAATAAATTTGTGACTGATCAAATTTCATATCAATTAAAATAAAATTTATTCGAATAATGCAACGATCAACATTGAGTTCTCAAATTATATCATTTAACGATACGTTATATTTCAAATCAATTAATATTTGTTGAAAATGATGTGAATATAATTTTTTACAATTTTTTAATTATAACGTTTGATATTTATGTATCAAACATGTAGGGTTCAAACTCAACTTATTCAAATGTTTTGATTGTGTGTTGCAACTTGCAACTGCCATGTGTTAAACATGTCTATAAGAAATTTGCACCTTTTATTTTTTTAAACAACTATCAATTATATTATTTTTCTACAATGATGTTTAATAGTTTACATGTAAATAAAATAGTTTGAAATTTCTCAAGTATTATTTTTTGAGGTTTAACTTCAAAGTATTTAAAAGATAACATATAAAATATTTTAACTAAAAGTAATATTAAGTTAGTCATAATCAATATTTTATACTTGACGCATAAATATTTATTTAAAGATATTAAAGAAAAATGTAGCGTGTTTTCTACTTTTTCATGTTCTTTATAATACTATATTACTTAATAATCATTAATTTTGTTTTGATTATTCAAATGCACTCGCGATCAATGTGTTACTGTGTACATACATGCTCCTTATCACATTATTTAACCCTATCAAAATCTCATATATTCAATTTCTCGCAATATAATTTGTTTCATTCCCACACTATAAAACTTATCTCTTACTAGTTTTCTTTAAGTTCTGTTTTTAATAAATATTATGAGTTCTAGAGATGGCAAATAATGACACGACACGAACCCGACACGAAATTAACGGGTTTGGATTGAAGCTCAATGACCCATTTATGTAAGTGAGTCGACACGAACACGACACGATATTTAATTGGGTCGGGTTTGGGTTGAGCTCTCTAAACACGAACCTGACACGAATGATCTGTTTAATAAATTAATCCTAATTTTTTTATCTTTCATCACATAAATATACTTAAGACTTTCCAAATATTGACATGACATGAAAACACGACCTGAACCCGACACGATATTAGCGGGTTAGGGTTGAGGCTTGATGACCCATTTATGTAAGTGGGTCGACACGACACGAGATTTAAACGGGTCGGGTTTGGGTTGAAGGGTTTGTGACCCGTTTACATGTGACACGAACAGGAACCCGACACGACCCGATCTGTTTGCCAGGTCTAATTATGACTCTCCTAATTATATTTTTCTTAATGGATTTAATGGCTTAAGTTTCATAACTTTCTCAAAAAAAAAATTTACGCCAATGTGAAACATTGTGAGACACTCACTTTAATCCTCTCTACATATCAAAATATTTCAAAAAATATAATGAAAATTAAACTCAATTGAAATTATTTTTCGTAATGAACGTAATTATTTACATTTTAGAATTTTTGTCAAAATAGTTTTTTGCTAAATTTAGAATCAAATCACCGTAATTTTATAATGTAATTTTATAATAAAGTTATTTAACTATAATTAATATTTTGCTGAGATTTATACAGCATTTATTATGTTCTTTTTAAATGATTAGCTGTAATTAATGCTTGTCATTAAGGCTGTATAGGACACGTGGCGCATCCACAGTGTTTCAACCCGGTTTTATATATATATAAGATTGTAAGATTTGCTGGAGTTTTTGAAATGTAGCCGAATATAATATTAAGCGACTATTGTCGTATAGGGTATGAATGAAACAATTTCCTTTTCAAAAATATGGTTGTGTGAAAGCGTACGGATGTGTGCCAATATTGTGCAGGCTATATTTGTAAATTGGCATGAAATTGATTTAAAAATTGACGTGAAATTGATTTTAAAAATTGGCGCGAAATTGAATTAAAAAATTGGCGCAAAAAAATATGAAATTGGCATGAATTTGATTTTAAAAAATAGCGCGAAATCGATTTCAAAAATTGGCGCAAAAATGTGTAAAAGACGGTTCCTTGACAAAACGTCATTAAGCGGTCCAAAAACTGCACGCGCCATTTATCCAAAACAAGACGGTTCTAACGTTCACCCGTCCTCTTAGAAAACGAAAAGAAGACAGTTCATATAGACAACTCTCCTTCTTTTACAAACAAAACAAGACGGTTTGACTTTATCATAACCGTCCTCTTAGGCAACGAGGACGAGTGAATTAAGGACGGTTTGTTTAAGTAATAAGGACGGTTTTAAAACCATCTTCTTTGTCGATTTTTGTAGTAGTAGAAGTGCCGTTATCAAGCATCATGGTGTGCTCTCACACAATCATTACTAAATTCCTCAAATGATTATGATCCAGGTTCAATATTCTCTATCACTCATTGCAAATCCGTAATCAAATCTCATATAGTTATAATTCCATTGATATAATCCCCCATCTACATGCCTCCCAAAAGTCAAGTGTCAGATCAAACTCATGGTTCCAATCTATAGTCCTATAACTGACTCCCATTCATGATGGTTATATGTAAACGTATCTATCACGGGGTGTAACTCGATTATTAATTACTACGTGTCTATATCACGTCAAGTCTCATACATTCATACGTATACACATCATTTACGAATACGCGGAGGGCAAAATCTTCACTTTCTCTTCCTTTCTCTCTTTCTCTCTTTTTTCTCTAAAAAGATGGGTGGAGATTGTGCTGACATTACAAATGGATAAGGGTGGGGTGGATAAGGTAGGGTGAAGGGTATATAAGGTGGGTGGAATTTTCTAATGACTATCACAATTACTACCGTCTCTAGTTACGTATTATCGTATATTATTATTAGCATTATTATTATTATTATTATTATTATTATTATATTATTTCGTCTCATACATAATTCGTATAAAATACAACATAATATTATTTATATAATTATAAAATACGGAGTATTACACCGACATATCCTCCAATATACATGATAAGCACAATAAATGCAAGACCCTACATATTATATTAATTCCTACTCATTATGCAACACAATCCACAATTACGATATAAACATCAATTCCGCAATATCTCGACTCCCCGAGTCGATACAATCCAACATCATGTCATAACGCAACACCAATACACATGAGACTCACCCGAATCCTCAACAAACATGGTATAATGCAATAAGTACACAATAATGACATGTATAACCATTTAAACTTATTGAAATCGAGTAGGATTAACCTACCTTTTTGCATTCTTCACAAGCAATCCAATTAGTAAGCAAAATCAATCTCATAATTAAGACCGTCTCATCCTACAATACCACATAAAAACTATCACAAATCATCCTACACTATAACATATTACAAAACTCCATATTATTACCCACTAATTATCCATATTACACATACTAATTACTAATTAATCAACCCAATTAAAAACCTCCAAAAGTTAAGGTTCATAAGACTAGAAAAAGGGTGGATCTTAACTTACAAGCTGAAAAGAAGAAGGAGAAGGTGAAACATCTTCTAATCCAAGCTTGAATCCCCTAATACGGTATTTGTGAGGGTTTTAAAGAGAAGGGAGAGAGTTTGGAGAGACAAGGAAGAAGATAGAAATGAAATAGGAGAAGGGAGGTTTGCGGGTTAAAAACTCGTCTGCCCAGAGTGCACTCGGTCGGGTGCCGAGTCCACTCGGTCGAGTACCAAACACTCTGTCGCATTCCGAGACCACTCGATCGACTGACCCTCACTCGGTCGAGTGTTCAATCCACTCGGCCGAGTACAACGCAGTTCTCAGGAATGACCAATTTTCGTAAAACAGTCATATATCGCATGTTTCTTGGTCATTTTGGGCGTATAACCTACCGTTAGAATCGTAATAGAACACGCTATCACCTCTAATTAGAATCACATCAATACCATATTTAGATCTCAAGTTACGACAGTTTTACGATGACCTTTCTATAGGCGGGCATTATAACAACTCCACTAAGTCTAGTATAGGTTATACTCGGTCTACTTTATAGTCATAATTCACTCCCGAGTGGCCTATCGTCTAGCATAAGGTCGCACATCTCAAGGTTCCTTTAAGGGTCCTAAAATATCCGGGTGTTACAGATATAGATTATTTGTACAATAAATATACACACAAACGGTAAATGATCCGATCTTACGTCTTACACGTGCCAACCATCCCGCATAGCACAACCCCCTGAACACCGTGCTCAATATCATGACATGGCACAACCTCTTAAACACCGTGCAGACGTTGCCATGGTACAAACCCTCTGAACACCGTACTGTCTCAACACCTCGATAGTACACGCTCCTGAACACCATACATACCGGTAACACATCTCCTCTCATCTTAATTTCCACATTCACAATAATAATAATAATAAGGCACAATATAAATTCTCACATCTCAATTCTTTCAACAATAATAATATGTAAACAATCCATCTTAATATATCAATCATAATAATAAACACGAGTGGAGTATGTATATCCCTATATGAAGCAGTAGCAAATCCAATTAACGAGGCACAACTCAATAATAGTCCTTTACCAAATCCGAACCTACATAACATATATATACCACATACAATTAAAATCAACTCTACCAAGAATTAATTTATTAATATTAATAATTCAATTAAACAACGCTTAACGCTAAATAAGAGACTCTCGACACCATCCTATTATGACCTTATAGTATAAACCGTTATTCTTTCACCTAAAATATCCTAGACAATAAAAACAAAACTCCCATTTAAGTAGTAGGAAGAAGCCTGCACACTCCACCAAAAGTCATGCTAACTCACGTAATGCACAACAATGACCTCACTCTCGACATCCCTTATTCACATATAACGCACACCACCATCCTAACACACACTACACCTCGACATTGGAACAAGATACACAAACAATCCATTTGAGACCATTCGTAAGCTCATTATAGTCACACTAAGATACAATATCTGTTTCGGAAATAAATTTGATTCACATAATGTACACAGCTTAAGCGAAGCCATATCGTAACGACATAAAACACACTACTACAAAACCCTTGCTTTCTCGACGCTTTAATGTCGACGCTTTTTCAAGTGTCGAGCACATATTAATGGGTAAAATGAGTATGGTCCATTTTTAGCGTCAAAATTATGAGGGACCCGCTTAAAATGCTTAATTTGAGCGCAATATTGAAATTCTGAAATTTTAAATAACCGAACAAGTTGAACAAACCAAAAGAAAATCCACCTTTGAACAAACCTAAAGAAAATCCTCATCAGTCCTACCAACTACTTTCTCGTATCCTTATCTCTTCATCTCGTTGGAGATGAGCACACCATTTTATCACTACTTTCCGTTTCCATCTTTGCAGCTCTCTCTCTCTCTCTCTCTCTCTCTCTCTCTCTCTCTCTCTCTCTCTCTCTCTCTCTCTCATTGAGGCACTTTTTTTACTTATCCTCTTTATTTATCGGCTTTGAGAGTTGGCCTACTACGATGGTTTAGTATCGACTCCATCAGCTCACCGTTACACACTTCAATCCTCTTGTAAGTTGTTTTATCTTATTTTTTGTGTTAATTTATCAATTAAGTTTTGAAATGAAATTAGGGTTCTTGATTGTTTTAGAGTTTTCAGATTCAAATTGAAGTTGATAACTATGAACTTGGATTCCTTTTATGTTCTCATTACAAATCCACCTGGTTTTTCTTCCTATTTATGTAATTAAACCATAGATTTCTCCAGCAATTATTAGGGTTTTCTCACTATCTATTTTCTGACTCCTTTCATTTTTTTTAAATACGAGTATACTTTAATTGCCGCAACTTGATTTAAATAGTTATCTTTATTATATAGGATGGATTAATTTGTGGGTTTTGTTTTGTAATAGGGGTTTATTAACATTTTTATTTTAATAAAAAAGGTCAAACACAAAGATGAACTAGTATATATTCTGGAAATGTTGTGAATACATAGAAGACTTGTGCTATGAATAATTAAAATTATTAATTTTTTGGGTTAATAACGGTGGCAGGCTCAAGTTTATCAAGGTCCCTTCCTATTCGCTCTTGTTTTTTTTTTTGCTTTTATGTGAATGTGGTGTTAATCATATTCTTGGTTTTCAAGAATTAGAATTAGAACTAGATCTAAAACGTTTTGATTGGTTTTTTGTTTCTTTTAAGTGACCGAATGAAATGCGACTTTACTTTCATGTGTTAACGGCTCCGCGTATAACAGGAAATGATTTTTCGGAATCGTCAATAACGACCTTTTTTAATGGTCGTGAGCCTTGATCTCTCCCTTCATTTTTCTTTTTTTTGGGTATGATGTCGTATTCTCATGTGTGTGGTAGTCTTTTGAATCATACAACGCACGACTTGCATGAGATATTGGTATGGAGTATGCTCTCAATGATGTTGGTGCATTATTGGTATATTCATGTGTACACAAGAATATGGTTAATTGTTTTAGCCCATGTTCTTTCTTAATTCATTATTCCTGATATTATGTGCTTGTGTTATAAGTTTTGTTTCATTATAAGGACTCTCCAAACGATAAATGAATCTCAAGTGCGATGATAAATTAGTTTATATGCAACGTTGATGCTTCATAATGCTTTTTAATAAAAAAAACAGTTGCTCCCCTTTCTGACTTCTAGTTGTTCCACTCTTGTTAAGGTAAACAAATGATCGGGACGGAGTGAATAGCAATTACTAGATGTTTAGGAAAAACTACAGGGAAAACTATTATTATTCTTCTATAGGTGGCTTACTAATAGCAAAGCTATGGATGTGGAATAATTTTCATAACCTATTCTAATAAAGAAGATTTACTAACATAACCTATTCTATGAGAAGCTTATGAATGGAACTCTCATTTCTTTTCTTTTCTTTCTAATTGAGTAGATTTCATGTCCTAAGTTGTGTTTTTTTCTTTTCTTTTGATTGAATTATCATGTTGATTTCATGAAAAATTGCCCATCATCTTTTGTTTAGCCATCTCTAACTGGATGGTTGATTACATGTGCCATCGCTTGAGGTGCCGAGATAATGTGGTGGTTAGTATATAATAATACAATAAAGTGATAATTTTTCATCCTGGTTTTAGTGGAACTTAAGTTTTGTAAAATATGCTTTTCAAATGGTGTCTTATGTGTGTGATTATTTAATTGACTATGTGTTTGAAGCTTGGTGCTCATTTTTAGTGTCACTATTTAAAGACTATCTTACGGTAGATTTGAATTATTTTAAAGGGTAAAAAGTGTTTATGAATGTACTGAGTTATGCGTTTCAAGCCATGAGTATTTCAACATATCCCTACTTTTCATGTGTGATTTTGTAGTAATGTAAGAGGTGCTAGCAAGGATTGAGTTGTACATGGGCAGTGGTAAGAGGACTCCCCACATCACGCTTTCCACCATTTAGGACAACCACCTACCATCAATATCCTTCACTTATATTTCTAACTGATTCATCACTTATAGATTATGAAGTTTGACGAAATTATTTTTGAATGCAGGTGACCTTATGTTTAGTAAGAGAAATTTCTTTCTCCTCTGATGTTTAATCATTTCTTTTTAGACTGATTTTAAGCTAAAGCATTATTTCAAGGTGGTGTTCCTCTTTCTCAACTGTCAACATAAATTTGCTATATTGTTATTGTTGCTTTCTTTTCTTAAGCTCAATTGAGATTTAATGTTATAGTAGTCCTCTTATAGATATTGGCATGACGGCTTACCTATTTACTTAATGATCGTTTGTAGTCTTAAGCCAAGGAACTCGGCTTGGAAAGCAACGTATAGAGGAGCTTGAATTGAAGGAACGACAAAGCGAATGAAGAGGTAACTTTAGTGCTCTTTCATAGCCTCAAAATTCAACCATGGTATACACTTAAAAATGTGCAAATGCTCTAGTTAATGTGCTCAAAATAAAGGATCAGTTGAACAATGGGTCATGTCTTTTTTTTTCTTTTTAAAAGAGTCGTGCTAACTGAATGAATGGTCTTTTTTTCAACTGGTACCATATGAATATATTATACGTGTTCGATATATATCAAACACGTATAATATTATGATGACTTGCATCTCTCGATTGAGTTATTGAGTTGTTAGTTTGATATATTTCACACGGTCAGGTCAGGTAATACTTTGCTTCCTCCCAATATGTACTGTATCATAGGTGTGCATCTCATTAACAAGGCATTAGACTCTTTTTCGTATTTAAATACTTCATTATAAATCTCTCTTCATTTATTTGCCTTTCATGGAACTATCGTATTGCAATGCAAATGAGTACCCACAACCCTGCCAACCCTTTTGCTGACTTGTAGATTAGACTTTTTTTTTTAACACAATGTTTATCAAACTTGAACGCTCTGCCGTTGAATAGTCACCACTCTCTAGCCTGACTATCAGAACTTGATACAAGCAATGCACATGAAAATATAAGTTCTGAACTTCTGAATTATGAATATAAGATCAACTTTACTTTACTCAATACCCTAAAAAAATATCATAATTGCTATAACAGTCTTTACGAACAGTTTTAGATTAGCGTAATCGTTGCTATGCTGCAGCTATGTAGAACCGACAATCAACTCACAAATTGTGGCATGTTTGTTATGGTGTACTGTACTTTCTATATAGAAATTTAAGTTACTATTGTGAAATGTTCAGTACTTTTAGGATTAATGTTCTTGTGAAATGTTCTATCCTTCTAGGAGTTGCTATCCTACAGCTTCTAGGATTTGCTGTCCTATTCTCTAAGAATTGGGAGTGTCGTTGATACTTTCTTGATGTAAAATAGAAACCTGCCTTTGAGCTGGAATCGTAATATGATGTTGTTTAGTAGTTTCGTCTATGCTAAACGGTTCTTATAGGAATGATGCATGGTTATGTGCCTTAGAGTAGGGCCATGCATGCATACTCGATGATTATTTGTTCTAGCAGCTGCAAATCATGCATTCATAAATATGTTTGGTATAAGTGACTATAATGCAATTAGGTTTGAGCTTTACCAGCTCATCTTAGTCATAGTCCCATTACTTGTACCTATAGAGATGGTTACAAAACCGTAATGTATCTTTAATATATTGTAAATGATGTTTGTTGTGGAAAATCGGTTTTGTTTGCATATATTGATGTATTTTTTTCGGAAGGGTAGGGAGTACAAGTCATAGCTATACTTTTATGGTTTCTTAAGCAATATTTTGATTTCATCTTTTAGTTATTAGTAGCACAACTTCCTGCTTAACTTGTTTGTTGATGATATTTAATTGCTTGAATTGTTGATGATATTTAATTCCGTTTCGTGTAGAAATCAGACTCAACAAATAATGGCGGTGGATCCAGTTGAAAGAAACAATTCTCGAATTCACTTTTGGGAGTAGAGTAGTCGCACCTTTTGGCTTGGGCTTAATCTTTTGGGGACATTTTATTATTTTTGCATGAAAACATTAATGCGATATTTTTTTTTGATTTCTATTGTTCGGATGAAATAATTACAATACTTCTTTTGGATTTTGTAAGAATTTAATTTGATAATGCAACTTTATTCTATAAAATTTTGTTTTGTATATATACTAGTCAAATTAATGTTGTCTATACAGTCTTGATGATGCCGTTGTGAATTTACTAGTGGCAGAAAAAAGCGTCGGGAAATAACTAAATTTTGACGCAAAAAAGTGTAGAGAAATTCTGACGCTAAAAACCGTCGCTGCTCGTGACACAAAAAAGTGTCGACAAGGTTGACGCTAAAAAGCGTCAGAAATTCCTGATGCCCCAAAAAACCACGCTTTTAAAAGCGTCGAGAAAAAAGTGGCGACGCTTTTAAGCGTCGAGAAAAGCCTAAAAAAGCGTCGAGAATGCAAGGGATTTGTTGTAGTGACAAGATTTAACTTGCTGCGGCCTAGCCCCTCTTTCGACCTCAATATGACTCCCAAAATGACACTAAATTATCAACAAATGAAGGCTCATCAACGCTCCAACAACCCACATCAATACGCTAAATAACCCGACTCCA